>NC_064832.1:91190462-91492248 GCF_024166365.1 Elephas maximus indicus
TAAGATGTTTTCCGTTTTGGATTAATCATGGATGCATGTTGATGTGGAGAATTAATCAATTTTCTAACAGTCTTCTACTCATGCAGTGAAAACCACTAGGTTATGGTGAATATCTTTTATATATATAAAATGCTAGATTTTATGCACCACTATTTTGTTTAGAAATTCTGGAATCATATTCATGAGTTGCATTGTTTTATTCTCTCATACATTTCTATTATTTTATCCTCTCATTTCTCCTCTGTCTGTATTTGCCTGTTTGTAGTAAGGTTATGCCACTTTCACATACTGACTCAGAGGGTGTATGCTTTTTCAATTCTCTGAGAGGGCTTCTGTATGACTTACATTTTTTATTTTTTCAATGTTTAGTAAACCTTTCTGTGAGGTTATTTGGGACTGGTGTTTTTTGTTTGTGACAAGACTTTTAACTATGAATTTAATTGCATCAATGGTCATAGAACTATTTACATTTCCTAGTTTTTCTTGAGCCAGTTTTTATAAGTTGCATATTCTAAAAATTTAGCTATTTCATCTGTGATTTCAAACGTGTGGCAAAAAGTTGCTGGTAATATCATTTCGCGGACATTTAAATTTCTCCTGCAGCTGAGCTATGAGTTCTTTTTCATTCCTATTATTTTATTTATGTGTTTACCATTTCTCGTTTTCTAAAATAAATTGGCATTTGCCTTTTTTGTTGGTGTTTTTAAAGAAATGACTTTTGCGATTTTGCTCCTCTCTATTCTATGTTTGGAGTCTTGGTGGTGCAGTGGTTATGCGCTCAGCGGCTAACCAAAAAGTTGGCAGTTCAAATCCACCAGCTGCTCCTTGGAAACCGTACGAGGCAGTTCTACTTTGTCCTATAGGATTACTATGAGTCGGAATCAATTTGACGGCAACGGGTTTGGTTTTGGTTTCATTGTGTGTTTCTTTTCTAGTTCTTTAATTAGTGGTCTTTATTAATTCTTACCACTTATTGTTGAGTCAATTCTGACTCGTGGTGACCCCAGTGCATCAAAGTAGAACCGAGCTCATAGGGTTTACGATCACCGATTTTTCGGAAGTAGGTCACCAGGCCTTTTTTCCAAGGTGTCTCTGGAGGGCCTTGAACCTCCAATCTTTCAGTTAATAGCTGAACATGTTAAGGGTTTACATCTCTTGGGGGCTTTTTTTAATTCTTACATTCTGCTTTTAAAAAACCAAACCCAGTGCCACCAAGTCGATTCCGACTCATAGCAACCCTATAGGACAGAGTAGAACTGCCCCATGGAGTTTCGAAGGACCGCCTGGCAGATTTCAGCTGGTGACCCTTTGGATAGCAGCTGTAGCACTTAACCACTATGCCACCAGGGTTTCCCATTCTGCTTTATTTGGGTTTATTCTATTGTTCTTTCTCTAACTTCTTAAGTTTCATGCTTAGTTCATTAATTTAGACTTTCTTCTTTTTAATATATCCGTAAAAGGGTATACATTTTTCTTGATACTTACTGGCTGAATCCCACAAGTTTTAATCTGTAGTATTTTAATTATCACTCAGCAATGCATTTTAGAATTTTTTATTGTGATTTCCTTTATGACCCATGTGTTTTTCAAAAACATGTTTTTTAAATATCTATATATATATATATATATAGTTCTCTCCTAGATAACTTTTAGTTTTTGCTTTTTAACTTGATTATATTGTTTACAAAATTCAATCTACAAGTTGCTGATCTTTTGAAATTGTATTGTTTTACGTGCTCACATGTGGGCAGTTTTCATAAAGAGTCCATAATTTCCTGAAAGAAAGGTGTATTCTGAAGTTGTTTGGGGAAGACCTCTATATATGTCCATTTAAATTAAGTTTGTGTTGTCCAAAGCTTCATCTCCTTACTGGCTTTTTTGTTTGCCTAATCTATTGATTTCTGAGACATTCTATTGAAAAGTTCCCAATACCTTGATGAATTTGTCCATCTCTCCTTGTGTACTTGTAAATTTTCAATGTCTATAATGAAAGGCATATTATTAGGTTTCTGTAAAAACGGCGTGGGCCACTCATGTTCATTGAAGCACTGTTTACAATAGCAAAAAGATGGAAGCAAACAAGGTGCCCATAAATGGATGAATGGATAAATAAATTATGGTATATTCACACAAGGGAATCCTACGCATCAATAAAGAACAATGATTAATCCGTGAAACATTTCATAACATGAAGGAATCTGGAAGGCATTATGCTGAGTGAAATTAGTGAGCTGCAAAAGAACAAATATTGTATGAGGCCACCATTATAAAAACTCGAGAAATAATTTAGACAGAGAAGAAAATATTCTTTGATGGTTATGAGAAGGGAGAGGGAAGGAGGGAGGGGGTATTCACTAATTAGGTAGTAGACAAGAACTATTTTAGGTGAAGGGAAAGACAGCACACAATACAGGAGAAGTCAGCACGATTGGACTAAACCAAAAGCGAAGAAGCTTCCTGAATAAACTGAATACTTCGAGGGCCAGCGTAGCAGGGGTGGGGGGTTTGGGGACCATGGTTTCAGGGGACATCTAGGTCAATTGGCATAATAAAATCTATTAAGCAAACATTCTGCATCCCACTTTGGAGAGTGGCATCTGGGGTCTTAAATGCTAGCAAGTGGCCATCTAAGATGCATCAGTTGGTCTCAACCCACCTGGAACAAAGGGAATGAAGAACACCAAAGACACAAGGTAATTAATTATGGGCCCAAGAGGCAGAAAGGGCCACATAAACCAGAGACTCCATCGGCCTGAGACCAGAAGAGCTAAATGGTGCCTGGCTACAAGGGATGACTGCCCTGACAGGGAACACAACAGAGAACCCCTGAGGGAGCAGGAGAGCAGTGGGATGCAGACCTCAAATTCTCATAAAAAGACCAGACTTAATGGTCTGACTGAAACTAGAAGGACCCCAGAGGTAATTGTCCCCAGACCTTCTGTTAGCCCAAGACAGGAACCATTCCCAAAGCCAACTCTTCAGACAGGAATTGTACTGGACTATAAAAAAACTAGTTTTTTTATAGGATATATAGGATAGAAGATGATACTGGTGAGGAGTGAGCTTCTTGGATCAAGTAGACACATGAGACTATGTGGGCAGCTCCTGTCTGGAGGGGAGATGAGAAGGCAGAGGGTGTCAGAAGCTGGCTGAATGGACACAAACATAGAAGGTAGAGAGAAGTGTGCTGTCTCATTAGGAGGAGAGCAACCAGGAGTATATAACAAGGTGTATATAAGTTTTTGTATGAGAGATTGAGTTGATTTGTAAACTTTCACTTAAAGCACAATAAAAATTAAAAACAAAAACAAACAAAAAATGGCTTGGGGGAGGTGTCTGACCTCCTCCAACCCCACAAGGGGGAAGGAGAACCAAGATCAACACCCCAAGGCCGATTCCTATGAGGTGGAGGTCAGACATGCTGTCTTAGTCATCTAGTGCTGCTATAACAGAAATACCACAAGTGGGTGGCTTTAACAAAGAGAATTTGTTTTCCCACAGTCTAGTAGGCTAGAAGTACAAATTCATGGTGTCAGCTCCTGGGGAAGGCCTTCTCTCTGTTGGCTCTGGAGGGAGGTCCTTCTCGTCAATCTTCCCCTGGAATAGGAGCTTCTCAGGTGCAGGAACACTGGGTCCAAAGGACGTGCTCTGCTCTGGATGCTTCTTACTTGGTGGTATGAGGTCCCCACTCTCTGCTTGCTTCCCTTTCCTTTTATCTCTTGTAAGATAAAAGGTGGTGCAGGCCATACCCCAGGGAAACTCACTTTATATCGGATCAGGGATGTGACCTTAGCTAAGGGTGTTAAAATTCCACCCTAATCCTCTCTAACATAAAATTACAGTCACTGGAGGACGACCACACAGTACTGGAAATCATGGCCTAACCAAGTTTACACACAATTTTGGGGGACACAGTTCAATCCATGACACACACCTCCTCTCTCTGCCAACTCTACCAATGCTGACACCAACTGTTCCTCCCACAGTACTCTGTTGGGTTTAATAATTCACTGCAGTGGCCACACAGAACTCACAGACCATACTCATAATTATGGGGTTTATTAGGGAAGTCAGTTTACAATTCAGGCTTAAGAACACTCAGGATATAGTCCTTCCATCAGGATAGCTTCTCCCCGGCTGTGCTTGCAGGCACGCCTCTCCCTGGCCCTGGGTCTCTGCCCAAAGGCACTCAGCTTTCTCTCTCTGTGGGTCTGGAAGCCCACCGAGCTGTCTCCTGCTGCTGGGTCTCTCCTCCTGGGTCTCTCTTGATGGTCTCTCCTTCCTTAGTGGGCTCCTCTCTTCCCTGGAATTGGCTCTCTTTTGAGGCAAAACTGACCAACCCCATTAGTAGGCCACAATTACGCTATCACACAGTTACCTGGATGGGAGTTACAAGACCATGGCTAGAAAGGCCACGCGCAAAAGTACTTAATTGCACTGAAGTTTCACACAAGTCTATAGTTTTTATATGTAACTGATTAATTGAATGTTTTATGATTACAAACGGATACTTTCTCTCCGTTCAGAATTTTTGTTTTTCTTCCCTAAAGAAGTCTCTTTTTATTTGTATTCTTTTGGGTGTTTGTTAGGCATTGCCGTTTTCATACTCTTACATTCCACTGTTCAGCGTGTGTGTGTGGGCGTGTGTTTGTGTGCACATTCTAATAATTTTTTTAATGTATGGGTTATTTCACTGACATTTTATTTTTATGTCTTGTTCAATTCATGCCTTGTCTTGTTTTTAAAATTTTCCTCATTTCTTGCTTCTTTTTGAGTTTTTTCTCTGAGCTTCTTTTTGAACTTTATTTTCTATGGCTATGTTTTAGTGGTTACCCTGAATATCTTAGCATGCATACTTCAAAACAATAGCATAGTTTAAATTTAATCATTATTTTACCCTTATCCCAAATAGTATAAAAACCTTAGAATCCAACCCTCTCAACTTATGTATTATTGTTTTCCAAGTTTTATGTTCCATGGTTTTTTTTTTAGTTCTAATAAACTGTTTTATACAACCAATGTTTACTTGTATTTATCATATATTTGCCAGTATCTTTGCTTTTTTTTTTTTTTTTTGCTCAGAGTGCCATCTTGCATCCCAGACCTTCCATCTGGAATAATTTTATTTATTCCTGGAGCATATCCTTCAGAATTTCAGTTAGTAAGTGTCTGTTGATAACAAACACTTGCAATTTTTGTTTTCCTGAAAATGTCTTTATTCTGCCCTTGGTCTTGAAAATTAGTTTTGCTGGCTGTGAAATTCTAGGGTGATGGCTGTTTTCTATCCACGCATTGCATATTGTCTTCTGGCATCTATTGTGTCAATAAGTGAGCCACCATAACTGCTTTTTGTAGGTGATATGTCTTTCTTCTCTGCTTCCTTTTAAGATCTGATCTTTATTTTCAGTGTTATGAACTTTTACTGTCTATATGTCTGAACATGGATTTCTTGGAAATCATTGCATTTTTTGGATCTGAGGTTTAGTCTCTCAAAAATTGTTGAAAATACTAGTTATTATCTTTTTATAAATATTCCCTTCTCCTAATTTTATCCATTAGCTACCTCTGAAACTCCATTTAGATGTATATCAAATATTCTGAGTCTATCCTTTCTATCTTTTGACCATTCTTTCCTATTTTTAATATTTTTCTCTCTGGGTTGAATATTTCAGATTAATCACCAAGTTCACTAATTCTCTCTTCAGCTATGTTGAATTTGCTGTTTAATTTATCCTTTTGAGCTTTATATTTCATTATTTACAAATGTAATAAATCAAAATATTCTTTTAAAAATTTGTTTTCCCTTTAAATATTATCTTATTTTTTTCATGTTTTCAAGCTTTCCTTTTATTTCTTGGAGCACACTAAACTTAATTATTTGATTTATGAGTATTATGTCATCAGTATATGAGGCTTTTGTTGGTAATTCTTATCTATTCTCTCTGCTGGCTTTCATTATTGGTGTGCTATTTCTTGTGTGTGTTGTGATTTTTTATTGTGATTGGCTTGTTTTTTTTGAGGGGGATTATCTGTGGTAATTATTTGAACCCCAGCTTGACGTCCAGTTCCTCTAGAGAGTATGCCTAGGACCACTGCCAATTTGGCTGTACATTTAATTATTGTCTATATTTTAGGTTTTCCAATCCACACAGAAAGCATGAATGTGGGTCACAAATTCCGTATTACAATCACCATAAAGATTGGCTGTGATAACTATTCTAAGGGGAGGTTTATTTTCCTCATACCTATGTCAAGTTATGACAAGCAAGTTCCCTCACTCTTCCTTCCTATGGGAGAGGATTATTTATCACTTACCATTCCACTTTGTTGTCTAGCTTTATTTTGTTGTTGTTTGTTGCCATCAAGTTGATTCTGACTTATGGCGACCCCAAGTGTGCAGACTAGAACTGCTACATATGGTTCTCCAGGCTGTGAACTTTTGGAAGCAGGTCGCCATGCCTGTCTTCTGGGGTACCTTTGGGTGGGTGTAACTCACCAACCTTTCCATTAGTATTTCTGCACGTAACTATTTGTGCCCTCCAGGGACCCCAAGCTTTATGTGGGGTCGCTATGAGTCAGAATCAACTCGATGGCAGTGGGTTTTTAAAAAAAAAAAAAACACTAAGTTTCTCGCATTGGCTCTTATCTCCTTTGCCCTGACAAGCCATTCAAATAGAGGGTCATAGTCACAAGATTCAGCAGATACCCTGAGGAAATCTGAGACTCTGATACTTACTTTCTTCTCTGGGGGCTGGCTTTCACTTCATTTATCAGCTTCCCTTCATTTTGGATTTCTTATTTTCTCACCAGTTCAGAGATGGCTTTAAAAAGATATGTTTTAAAAATGATTTTTTTCAATTGCTTTGGAAGCTTTCAAAGGGAAATTTTCCGAGTAAATTTTTGGAAAATTTAGTCTGCCATGCTGTTGGAAATGGTAAGTCCTCTCTAAGTTGGCTTCCTCTATAGTGCCAGTTGGAATGGGATATGAATGGAAATTACTTTATTGAATTTACATCTTTTTAGAAGCACAGATCACCATTAGAATTGGAAACCAAGGGTTTTCACAGTCTTAAATATGAAATAAAAGGAGAAAATCTGAAATGTGAAGGTGTAAATGCATATGAGCTAGAGATTATTTAAACATCCTCTGATGAAATAAAGGACTAGAGAAGTGGGTAGTAATTAAATGAGCCGGGGAGATTGTGGTCATCCTTTGGGCAGGCATCTTTAGTTCCGTGAGCAGCATCAGGCATGCACAGAACAACTAATCTTTTCCCAAACACTTCTCAGTCCTTCGAGTGGCTTTATTCTAACATGTGTAACAGCACTTTTCTCTTCTTTGTGCCTGGCTATCATCTACTAACTGCCCATTTCTAAAGCTAAATAGTTAGCAGTCTTGGGTCCTGTTTAGATCAAAGGGAATTTTTTTTTTTTTAAGGGCATAGGAGTAATAAATGTTATTTTATCATTAAATAATGGTCATTAATGCTGTAAATTTCATTACCAAAAACTAACAACAGAAGACACTGACTTTGTCTAATAATCTTGAATTTTAGTGAGGTAAACAAGATAACTCGAGTTCTAATTGTTAAGAGCTCCACTGCTAACCAAAATGTCAGCAGTTCAAATCCATCAGCTACTCTTGAGAACTGTGTGGGGCAGTTCTGCTCTGTCCTATACAGTCACTATGAGTCGGAATTGACTTGATGGCAATGGGGTTTTGGTTTTTGTTTAAGAGTAAACAATGCAGTTTGTATGGAAAAAGAAACAGCCTTTTCATTTTTCTTGTTCTCTGCACCAGGCCTTCCTACCAGTCATGCTCTTAGAAGATTCTGGCACCATCAGGGACTGAGTCTCAGCCTCAGTCTGAAACATCTCACCATAATCTGCTGATACCCTAGACGTGTTGCAAAATTCCTAAAATTCAGTTGAGTTCACTGTGGTTATGTATCACACATGTCTTAAACATCAACCCAAGGTTTTCTGCAGATATCTCTGGATAATATTGTAAAATTCTCAAAAAAACAACTTAATTTCAATTCACTTTGGAAAGAATGTCATATATTTCTTACATATATCCACCAGTGATAGGCTGTCACAACCATTGCTGTGGGCTCCTGAAAATCTCCCTGAAATAAAGCCAAGAGAATATGCAAGCCAAAGCAGAACGGGAAGGGCTGCCATTTGGCAAACCAGATGCAGGCGTATCTGGAAAACCTACGCAAGTTAGAGCTAAGGTGAACTGAGGTAGGCGTGAGTGAGTCGTTCCAAGATTAGAGGGCTCTTTTAATCCCGAAACGCTGACAGGTGGACAGTTGTTTCTTGGGACTCCAGACCGTCGGCTAATATAATTTGATTTCTGCACAGCAAAACCTCACTTGCTTTCTGCAATTCAATATTTTGAATACATTTTTAGGCAGTTCCAAAGCATCTACCCTTGGGAATACAGGAAATGTAGGCCACTATTAAGGGATTAAATGTATGATATTAATGAAAGAAGATAGGTGCTCTGGTTCTTGCCATTTAGGTGCTCTGGTTCGTGCCATTTAGTAACTGCCTGGTGAGCTCCAAGAACAGTATACAACATAAACAGGATCCCTGCCCTGCCCTTAGCAGCTTCATACTGAAAGTGAATCACTTGTTTTTAAGCAACAATACCATTTCTTTTTATTGTTAGTGTTGGTGATGGAACCTTGATATTTCGGGCTGCACACTACACTAAGGATTAAGAAAAACATTGCCTGTGTCCGTATGGTGCCTCAGCTGACTGCACCAGGCAACACAATAGCAGATGTAAAAATCTGGGAATACGGGAGCGAGATTAACGTGTTTACGGTGAAATCAGCTAGGTCATTTGTTTGTGTTTCTCCTCGCACTGTGCCGCAATCCACAGCTGCAATCAAAACCTCTTCTAATTCTTATCACATTCTTTCATTCTGCTTTCCATCACTCTTCTAAACCTGGAAGTGGCAAAACTGGCAGCGTGCCTCTTCCCTGCAGAAAGTCCAAATATAGAGGAGCCAGTTCTGGGACCATCCTATGTATGCATCAGTCAGCGTGAGGGTGCACGTTGGCAGGGACCAGTGTTGCTCAGACTCCCTGATAGAAAGGCAGGGATATAAAGTGGAGCCATGTGTACAAACACAACAGGGGAAGCAGAAATGAGAAGCAACTGCAGAAAGCAAAATAAATCTCAGCTTGACTCAGGAACGAACAGCACACAGTTCTGTTTGGTTAAGAATGAAATCTCAAGTCTCAAAGAAATGAATTCGGGACTGAAATCTTTGTTGAGCGCTGATTGTGTGAATATAGTATGTTCTAAATTTTTTTTAAGGCATTAGGGAGTGAAGCCTCTAGGAAGACTTGAAAGTGGGGGAAAAATTAGAAGTCCATTAGTCTATCACTTCAGTTCAGGGAGGAAATGGCTACCCAGAGGTATTTTAATGAACTTTGCTGTGGTCCCTGAGTTGAGCAATGGAAGAACTGATTCTAAAACTCTGCCCCCCTGTATGTAGCCCTCCATGTTTCTAAACACAGTCTAGGAACCCCAAATGTGCATGTAAATGTGGAGGTGGGTCCTATCTGTGACAAGTGATGAAGGGACCATATACCTGGACTCTGTTATTTCTACCTCAGTACTTGCCTTGTCTCTGATTACTGATATGCATGGTATATGCAAGTGGAGAACAGAAGTCAAAAAGAAAAGGCTTGCTTTGTTTCATCAACACTAAATAAGAGTTTATACAGCCAGCACTTTGGGCTTCTTCGAAACTCAACCTTTATCCGACAAATGAATCCTCACTCTTCACATCCTAAGAATATACTGTCTTTGTAGACAATCTTATTTGTTCATTTTATTAAACCAACAAACCGTATGTATTGTCTTTGCTATTGAAAAAGTCTTTGAAGACTTCCTTATTGCCCAAGCTATTAGACATTGCTCTGTATGGAATTTTCCTCTCCTTGGTGTTAACATCATTTTCTACCTTTTCTATGAAAATCTTAGCTCACACATTCTTTGTTTCATATTGACATCTCTGACTATGTCTTCTCATCACCTTTGGTGGCACCTATTCCTCAGTTTGTTACCTAAATACTCTTTTTTCCAAAGATTCTCAGCTACTGCTTCCCTCTTTCAGCAAGTTCTTCGTGGGAAATCTTTTCCACTCTCAAGGATTATTTCTATTCTTATAAGCTTATGAGTTATGAAATTCGATTTTAAGTTCTAACTCTTCTCTGAGCTTCAGGCTCACATAGCCCAAAGCCTGCTCACATAGCTCAAGTACTTCAAGCCAAGTACTCTCTTCCCTCCGCTGAGCAGCCACAACGTCCTCCCCATTCTGCCTTGTCAATATTTCTTCATCATCTTGTCCTCTCTGCCCTCCTGGCACTGCCTGCATGTAGTGCCTGTCATCATTACCAACATTATTAAAATTGCTTCCCTGCTGGGCTCCCTGTTTTCAGTCTTGGACAAATTCAATTTATCCTTTTTATTATGTTCCCAGATTAAACTGTTTAAAACAGAAATCTGAGCCTATTATTTTTAAAGTTGAAGTCTTTCAATGTCTCTCTTTCTCATAAATGATAAAGTTAAAAAAAAAAACAAGGTTCTGGATTACCTGGACACTGCCCACCTTGCTAGTCATCATGTCCCGCTGTTCCCAGCCTGGCTTTTGAACTTTTTCAGGGCAAATGTTTGTAAGCCCCTGCCCACCTATGCTGTTCTTTGCCCTTCTGCCTTTGCTCATGCTGCCGCCTTGTCTGGAACCCCCTCTCTGCCCTGCCAATTCTTGACATTGCTGTTGTTGTTGTTGTTAGGTTCTGTCGAATTGGTTCCAGCTCATAGTGACCCTGTGTAAAACATAATGAAACACCGCCCAGTTTTGCACCATCCTCACAATCATTGCTATGTTTGAGCCCATTGTTGCAGCCCCTGTGTCAATCTATCTCATTGAGGGTCTTCCTCTTTTTCGTTGACCCTTTACCAAGCACGATGTCCTTCTCCAGGGAATGGTCCCTCTTAATAACATATTCGAAGTACACGAGATGAAGTCTCACCATCCTTGCTTCTAAGGAGTATTCTGGCTGTACTTGATGTAGTTCCTATTTATCTTTCAGGACTTACCTCAGGCATAGTCTCCTCCTGGTAGTTTTACTGACTACTCCACCAGGGTTACTTTTCCATCTGTGTTCCCTTTGGCACTCTCTTTGGCATAACCTGTAATCACATTGTGTTGAAATTTTATGCTTGTGCATCCTCTTCTTGACTGGATTCTAAGTTCCTCAAGGAGAGGAACTCTGCAGCTACATCCTAGCCTTTGCAGTAGTGGCAGTGCCTAACGCAAAGTAGGTAGATGCCATAGGTTGAATTGTATCCCCCCAAAATGTGTGTCAACTTGGCTAGTCCATGATTCCCAGTGTGGTGTGATTGTCCACCATTTTGTCATCTGACGTGATTATCCTATGTGTTGTAAATCCCATCTCTATGATGTTAATGGAAACCCTGGTCGTGTAGTGGTTACAAGCTACAGCTGCTAACCAAAAGGTGGGCAATTCAAATCCACCAGCCAGTCCTCGGAAACTCTGGGGCACTTCTACCCTGTCCTATAGGGTTGCTATGAGTCGGAATCTACTCAACGGCAATGGGCTTGGTTTGGTTTTTATTATGTTAGTAAGCCAGGATTAGTGGCAGTTATCTTAAGGATGCAGGACTCAATCTATAAGATTAGGTTTTGTCTAAAGCCAATTTCTTTTAAGATATAAAAGAAAGAAGTGAGCAGAGAGAAATGCGGAATGTCATACCACCAAGAAACAAGAGCCCGGAGAATAGCGCATCCTGGGTCTCTGTGCTGAGAACTCCTCGACTGGGGAATATTGATGACAAGGACCTTCCCCTAGAGCTAACAGAGAAAGGAAGCCTTCTCCTGGAACTGGTGCCCTGAATTCAGACTTCTAGCCTCCGAGACTGCGAGAGAATAAATTTCTCTTTGTTAAAGCATCCACTTGTGGTATTTCTGTTATAGCAGCAAATGTTTCTTGATCTGAATGGCCAGACCCCATGCTATGTGCCAGTATACAGAGATAAACACACTATTTGCCCTGCCTCAGGGAACTCACATTGGCTGGGGGTGGGGGGGGACTTATGTATCTGGTAAATTCCACCCCGACATGAATATGATGTGAGACTGCCCAGTATGGAAACCGCCAACTCAGACTGAGGAAGCACAGCAGAAGGAAGGATCATAAAATGCACCTCACATGAAGTGAACCTTCAGCTCTGTTCCTTACTAGCCCTCTTTTGTAATTCTATTTCTTCAGTTAAGGAAACACAATCCCTTACAAACCTGCCTGGAGAGACACAGGGCTACTTCATCGATGACTTGATGAAATCCAAAGCTTTCCCTGGGAGCAGTTTCTTTCATCTGCTTCTGCAAGTGTTTAAGCCAAGAAGAAAGTACACTTGTGTTTGCCAGGGACTTGCAAAACGTGCTACTGCCTGGCAAAACACAAAAAGCTCTAAAAAGTGAAGAAATTGTACAGCAAGTGCTGCCATCTGATAATAATAGCACACAAGTTCAAGTTTGTACAGCAATGGGCAGAAAGGCACTTACCGCATCCTAAGTGACTGATAAGAAAATTCAGTTGTTCGATGGCCAAACTTCGCACTTAGTTACCCACTCCACACTTACTTACTGACTTTAGAAGAAGAAGTTGCCGACACAGAGCTGAGGGGAGAATTTGGTTCCAAGTGTGCAACTTGGCCGTTGCTGCATTCTCACTATCGAGAAAATAGCAGCATGTGACTGGAGGTAGTCTGGGCACAGAACTGAATTTCTCATCCTCTCTCTCGGCCCCCTCAGGTGCAGAGCACGTGAGCCATTTTATTTACTTTTGGTTCTCATGTTGCCAGAATCGCAGCAGCCCCACTCAGAGGAATGCTCATCATATTTTCCCAAGAGCCTCTATTGCTGGAAACTCAGAATGGAGTTGACACAAATCTAACACAACGGAAGAACTGTCCCCCTTGCCCTGAATCCCAGAAAGTGGTAGCATTTGGAAAATTGTATCTAAATGAGTTGATGAGGGCGGGAGTTCAGTAGAAGCTAGCTACAAATGCATATGTATTTGAAGATTTCTTCTGTACTCCTCTCCTCTCTGTGGCTGGAAGGGAAATCTTATTCAGCTTTAGGAGATTTAGTTTAAATATCATGTATGCATACCCAAGGATTCTTATGAAAAATAGAAAAAAAGATCTTTAGATCTGTGTTGGTTATGGACAAAAAATAAAAGAAAGTAAAAATTTTAAAAAAAGAGATGAGAGTAGTTTCTATCACTGCTTCCTAGAAATTAAAACCAAACCAAACCAAATGAAACCCATTTCCATCAAGTCAATTCTGACTCATAGTGACCCTATAGGACAGAGTAGAACTACCCCATAGGGTTTCCAAGGAGCAGCTGTTAGATTTGAACTGCCGTCCTTTTGGTTAGCAGCTGAGCTCTTATCTGCTGTGCCACCAGGTCTCCCCTCCTAGAAATTAGAAGTTAAAAAATCTTGACAAGTTACATGGTGCGTGGGCTCAAAATTTGCCAGTGCTTGATGGATTTAGAGATTATTATTACCATTACTGTCAAACCAAAAAACCAAACCCACTGCCGTGGAGTTGATTCCGACTCATAGCGACCATTACTGTAGCCTTACATAAATTATGTTAATTTGAACCTTAGTAGTTGGTGAGGAGACCAGCTGAGATTGTCTTTATCCTATAAAGGAAAAAAAAAATTGCTTTCCAGATTAGTATGACAATTAGAATGATAATATTGGAGACAGGCATGGAGAGTGGTCTGTATAAGGAGAATTTGCTAAGCACCTGGTGTTGTGGGCTGCACACCGTGTGAATACGGAAATGTTTCTTGCCATGAGGTTGAAGTAGTTGAGAAATTATAGTGCTGGAACAAATGGAGATTCACTTTAAGGTCTTGGACAAGTTACTTAACTTCTCTGGTCCTCAGATTTCTCCTCTGGAAAATGGTAGGAATTACCTCAAGAGCTTCTTCTCTAGGGTAATGGACATAACATTGTGCACAGACATATTTAGCTCTTGTTAGTCCTAGGACAAGAGATGAATGAGGTAGGTGATAGATGGCCGCTGAGAGCACAGCTTTAGAAATCACATGACCATTGATTCAACCATTATTTATTGAAAACTCACTAGATGCTGTGCATTTGCTGGGTGCTGCATGTTCAGTGGAGAACAAAAATACATGAACCTGTCTTCATGGATTGAATGGCTTCAGGGGTTAAGCAGACTAAAAAGTAAATAATCATGGATTCCCCATTCCTCCTGGATTGGTAGTATCTCCTTGCAGAGCCTCTTTTTGTTCAATGCCTGGGTTACGGTTTTGCCTTTATTTTCCACATAGTGTTTCCGTGGTAACTGAGTAGGGTGCCTTGTATTGGGTTGACACAGAAATCCTCTTCTAGTTTAGAAGCCACTTAAGGCTATTGGAAAACAGAAAGTGAGCTGCCGAGATCAGAAATCTCACTCCTATCTTCAAGGAGTTGGGGGAGATCTTCATGCAGCATCAGCAAGGAAACACTTGTGTGTAGCTTGTTTATTCCTTAGGTGACCAGCCACCTGGTTTAACTGTGACTGATAGGTCTCCCGGTACATGGGACTTTCAGTATTAACTCTGGGCAAGTTTTAGGCAAACTAGAACAAGTTGCCACATTACTTACTTACCTGATTGTCCATCTGTAGTCCATAAATATATAGTTCCACATTGTGAAAAGTTTTATGAAGAAACAGAACAGTATGCTGTGAAAGTGAGCTGCAGTAGAGAACTGACATAGACTGATTGGGTGGACAATGTCTCTGATTTAAGCTGTGTCCTGAAACATGAGAGGGTCAATAAGTTTAGCTCCCACCTTTGTTTCTCATTGACATTTGATCTTAGGAAAGTTACTTAATCTTCTCTACTGTAGTTTCTTCATCTGTAGTAATGAGTAATAATCATACCTACTTGTACTTTGTCATAACATACCATATAAAATAATGCATACAAGATACTTAAAAGATTTCCTAGTATTGATTTCTAATTTCATTCCATTGTGATAGTATACATACTAAGTATAATTTCAGTTCTTTTTAAATAAATGAGACTTATTTGATGGCCTAACATATGGTCTATCCTGGAGAATGAGCCATGTTTTCTTGAGAAGAATATATATTCTTCTTTTGCTGAGTGGAGTGTTCTATAGAGGTGTGTTAGGTCTAGTAGATTTATAGTGTTGTTCAAGATTTCTTTTTCCTTGTTGAACATCTGCTAGTTGGCTTATCCATTTTTGAATGTGGGATTTTGAAGTCTCCAACCATTATTGCTGAATTGCGTATTTCCTGCTTCAATTCTGTCAGTTTTTGCTTCATGTATTTCCAGACTCTGTTGTTAGGTGCATATATGTTTATAATTGCTATAACTTATTGATTGACTCTTTTATGATAAAATGCCCTTATTTGCCTCTAATAACAATTTTTATCTTAAAATCTATTTTTTAAGATATTAATAAAACCACGCCAGCCCTCTTTTGGTTACTGTCCGGATGATACATCTTTTTCCATCCTTTACATTCAACCCCTGTGTTCCTCTGAAAGTGTATCTCTTGTATGGTTACATCCTGTTTTTTTTTTTTTTAATTCATTCTGCCATTTTCTTCCTCTTAATTGAAGGGTTAAATTAATTTACATCTATGTTCTATTTTTTAATGTTTAATATAATTAATTACTGATAAGGTAGGATTTATGTTTGCCAGACTAACACAGACTAGGAAAAAGGACCAGTGATCTACTTCTGAAAAGAATTAGCCAGTGAAAACCTTATGAATAGCACCAGAACATTGTCTGATATAGTGCCAGAAGACGAGCCCCTCAGGATGGAAGGCACTCAGAATACAACTGGGGAAGGGCTGCCTCCTCAGAGTAGTTGTTGTCGTTGTTGTTAGGTGCAGACAAGTCGGCTCTGACTCATAGTGACCCTGTGCACAATAGAACGAAACACTGCCCGGTCCTGCCCCGTCCTTACAATCGTCGTTATGCTTGAGCCCATTGTTGCGGCACTGTGTCAATCCACCTCGCTGAGGGTCTTCCTCTTTTCCGCTGACCCTGTACTTTGCCAAGCATGATGTCCTTCTCCAGAGACCGATCCCTCCTGACAACATGTCCAAAGTATGTAAGACGGTGTCTCACCATCCTTGCTTCTAAGGAGTATTCTGGCTGTACTTTTTCCAAAACAGATTTATTCTTTCTTCTGGTAGTCCATAGTATATTGAATATTCTTTGCCAACACCACAATTCAAAGGCATCAATTCTTCTTCGGTCTTCCGTATTCATTCTCCAGCTTTCACATGCATATGATGTGATTGAAAATACCATGGCTTGGGTCAGGAGCACCTTAGTCTTCAAGGTGACATCTCTGCTCTTCATCACTTTAAAGAGGTCCTTTGAAGCAGATTTACCCAATGCAGTGCGTCTTTTGATTTCTTGACTGCTGCTTCCATGGCTGTTGATTCTGGATCCAAGTAAAATGAAATCCTTGACAACTTCAATCTTTTCTCCGTTTATCATGATGCTGCTCATTGGTCCAGTTGTGCGGATTTTTGTTTTCTTTATGTTGAGGTCCAATCCATACTGAAGGCTGTGGTCTTTGATCTTCATTAGTAAGTGCTTCAAGTCCTCTTCACTTTCAGCAAGCAAGGTTGTGTCATCTGCATAACAGAGGTTGTTAATGAGTCTTCCTCCAATCTTGATGCCCCGTTCTTCTTCATATAGTCCAGCTTCTCGTATTATTTGCTCAGCATACAGATTGAATAGGTGTGGTGAAAGAATACAACCCTGATGCACACCTTTCCTGACTTTAAACCAATCAGTATCCCCTTGTTCTGTCCAAACAACTGCCTCTTAATCTATGTAAAGGTTCCTCACGAGCACAATTAAGTGTTCTGGAATTCCCATTCTCCGAAATGTTATCCATAATTTGTTATGATGCACACAGTCGAATGCCTTTGCATAGTCAATAAAACACAGGTAAACATCCTTCTGGTATTCTCTGCTTTTAGCCAGGATCCATCTGACATCAGCAATGATATCCCTGCTTCCACGTCCTCTTCTGAAACCAGCCTGAATTTCTGGCAGTTCCCTGTCGATATACTGCTGCAGCCATTTTTGAATGATCGTCAGCAAAATTTTGCTCGTGTGTGATATTAATGATATTTTTCTATAATTTCCACATTCGGTTGGATCACCTTTCTTGGGAATAGGCATAAATATGGATCTCTTCCAGTCAGTTGGCCAGGAAGCTGTCTTCCATATTTCTTGGCATAGACGAATGAGCATCTCCAGCACTGCATCTTTTTGTTGAAACATCTCAATTGATATTCCATCAATTCCTGGAGCCTTGTTTTTCACCAATGCCTTCAGAGCAGCTTGGATTTCTTCCTTCAGTACCATCGGTTCCTGACCATATGCTACTTCTTGAAATGGTTGAATATCGACTAATTCTTTTTGCTATAATGACTGTGTGTTCCTTCCATCTTCTTTTGATGCTTCCTGCGTCATTTAATATTTTCCCTACGGAATCCTTCTCTATTGCAACTCGAGGCTTGAATTTTTTCTTCAGTTCTTTCAGCTTGAGAAACACTGAGCGTGTTCTTCCCTTTCGATTTGCCATCTCCAGCTCTTTGCACATGTCATTATAATACTTTACTTTGTCTTCTTGAGAAGCCCTTTGAAATCTTCTGTTCAGTTCTTTTACTTCATCAATTCTTCCTTTTGCTTTAGCTGCTCGATGTTCGAGAGCAAGTTTCAGAGTCTCCTCCGACATCCATCTTGGTTTTTGCTTTCTTTCCTGTCTTTTCAGTGACCTCTTGGTTTCTTCATGTATGATGTCCTTGATGTCATTCCACAACTAGTCCGATCTTCAGTCACCAGTGCTCAATGCATGAAATCTATTCTTGAGATGGTCTCTAAATTCAGGTGGGATATATTAAAGGTCATATTTGGCTCTCGTGGACATGCTCTGATTTTCTTCAGTTTCAGCTTGAACTTGTATATGATCAATTCATGGTGTGTTCCACAGTCAGCCCCACGCCTTGTTCTGACTGATGATATTGAGCTTTTCCATCATCTCTTTCCGCAGATGTAGTCGATTTGATTTCTGTGTGCTCCATCTGGCGAGGTCCATGTGTATAAAAAAAAAAAAATTTTTTTTTTTTTTTTTATCGCTGTTTATGTTGGTGAAAGAAGGTATTTGCAATGAAGACTTTGTTGGTCTTGCAAAATTCTATCATTCAATCTCTGGCATTGTTTCTATCACCAAGGCCATATTTTCCAACTACTGATCCTTCTTCTTTGTTTCCAACTTTCGCATCAGGGTAGAGTCACCCTAAATGACATGGGTGGAGTCAGGCTTTCGGGACTTTCCTTTGCTGATGTGGAATGACTCCAAATGAGAAGAAACAGTTGCAAATATTCATTAATAATTGGAACCTGGAATGTATGAAGTATGAATCTATGAAAATTGGAAATTTTCAGAAATGAAATGGAACACATAAAGATCAGTATCCTAGGCATTAGTGAGCTGAAATGGACTGGTATTGGTCATTTTGAATCAGACAATTATATGGTTTACTATGCCAGGAATGACAACTTGAAGAGGAATGGCATTGCATTCATCATCAAAAAGAACATTTCAGATTTATCCTGAAGTACACCATCAGTGATAGGATAATATCCATATGCCTGCAAAGTTAATATGACAGTTATTCAAATTTATGCACCAACCACTAAGGCCAAAGGTGAAGAAATTGAAGATTTTTACCAACTTCTGCAGTCTGAAATTGATTCAACATGCAACAGGATGCATTGATAATTACTGGTGACTGGAACGTGAAAGTTGGAAACAAAGAAGAAGGATTGGTAGTTGGAAAATATGGCCTTCGTTATAGAAACGATGCCTGAGATAACCAAAAAAAAAAAACCAAACCCAGTGTAGTCGAGTCGATTCTGATTCATAGCGACCCTATAGGGCAGAGTAGAACTGCCCCATAGAGTTTCCAAGGAGCGCCTGGCAGATTCAAACTGCCGACCCTTTGGTTAGCAGCTGTAGCACTTAACCCACTAAGCCACAAGGGTTTCCACAGGGTCATAGAATTTTGCAAGAGCAACGACTTCTTCATTGCCACACTTTTTTTCACCAACATAAATGGCGACTATACACATGGACCTCACCAGATGAAATACACAGGAATCAAATTTACTACATCTGTGGAAAGAGACGATGAAAAAGCTCAATGTCATCAGTCAGAACAAGGCCAGGGGCCGCCTGCAGATCAGACTATCAGTTACTCATATGCAAGTTCAAGTTGAAAAAGAAGAAAATCAGAACAAGTCCATGAGAGCCAAAGTTCCACCTTGAGTATATCCCACCTGAGTTTAGAGACCATCTCAAGAATAGATTTGATGCACTGAATGCTAATGACTGAAGACTAGATGAGTTGTGGAATGACATCAAGGGCATCATACATGAAGAAAGCAAGGGGTCATTAAAAAGCTGGAGAGAAAGAAAAGACCTAAATGGATGTCAGAAAAGACCGTGAAACTTACTCTTGAATGTGGAGTAGCTAAAGCAAAAGGAAAACATGATGAAATAACAGAGCTGAACAGAAGATTTCGAAGGGTGGCTCAAGAAGACAAAGTATTATGATGACATGTGCAAAGACCTGCAGATAGAAAACCAGAAGAAAAGAATACACTCAGCATTTCTCAAGCTGAAAGAATTGAAAAAAAATTCAAGCTTCAAGTTGCAATACTGAGGATTCTACTGGGAAAATATTAAACAATGAAGGAAGCATCAAAAGAAGATGGAAGGAATACGTAAATACACTATACCAGAAAGAAATGGTCGATGTTAAACCATTTCAGGAGGTAAGATATGATGAGGAACCAATGGTACTGAAGGAAGAAGTCCAAGTTGCATTGAAGGCATTGGCGAAAAACAAGGCTCCAGGAATTGACAGAATACCAATTGAGATGTTTCAACAATCAGATGCAGTGCTAGAAGTGCTCATTTATCTATGCCAAAAAATTTGGAAGACAGCTACCTGGCCAACTGACTGGAAGATATCCACATTTATACCTATTCCCAAGAAAGGATCAAAACAAATGTGGAAATTATGGAACCATATCATTAATATCACATGCAAGCAAAATTTTGTTGAAGATTATTCAAAAGTGGCTGCAGCAACACATTGACAGGGGACTACCTGAAATTCAGGCCAGATTCAGAAGAGGACATGGAACTAGGGATATCATTGCTGATATCAGATGTAACCTGGCTGAAAGCAGAGAATACCAGAAAGATGTTTGCCTCAGTTTTATTGACTGTGCTAAGGCACTGGACTGTGTGGATCATAACAAATTATGGATAACATTGCAGAAATGGGAATTCCAGAACACTTCATTGTGCTCATGAGGAGTCTGTACATGGATCAAGAGGCAGTCATTTGAACAGAACAGGGATGCTGCATGGTTTAAAGTCAGGAAAGGTGCGTGTCGGGATTGTATCCTTTCACCATACCTATTCAATCTGTATGCTGATCAAATAATCTGAGAAGGTGGACTATATGAAGAAGAATGGCACATCAGGATTGGAGGAAGTCATTAACCTGCTTATGCCAATGACACAACCTTGTTTGTTGAAACTGAATAGAATTTGAAGCACTTACTGATGAAGATCAAAGACCACAGCCATCAGTATCGAACACCTCAAAATAAAGAAAACAAAAATCCTCACAATGGGACCAACAAGGAACATCATGATAAATGGAGAAAAGACTGAAGTTGTCAAGAATTTCATTTTACTTGGATCCACAATCAACACCTATGGAAGCAGGAGTCAAGAAATCAAAAGAGGCATTGCATTGGGCAAATTGGCTGCAAAAGACCTCTTTAATGTGTTGAAAAGCAAAGACCTAAGACTAAGGTGCCCTGACCCAAGCCATGGTGTTTTCAATCACCTTATATGCATACGAATGCTGGACAATAAATAAGGAAGACTGAAGAAGAATTGAAACCTTCGAATTGTGGTGTTGGCAAAGAATATTGGACTGCCAAAAGAATGAACAAATGTGTCTTGGAAGAAGTACAATCAGAACACTCCTTAGATGCAAGGATGGCAAGGCTATGTCTCACCTACTTAGAACATGTTGTCGGGAGGGATCAATGCCTGGTGAAGGACATCATGCTTGGTAAAACAGAGGGTCAGCAAAAAAGAGGAAGACCCGCAACTACATGGATTGGCGCAGTGGCTGTAACAATGGGCTCAAGCATAGCAACAATTGTGAGGATGGCGCAGGACTGAGCAGTGTTTTATTCTGTTGTGTGTAGGGTCACTATGAGTCGGACCCTACTGGAGGGCACCTAACAGCAATCACAACATGTTATTTTTTTCCTATATGCCTTATTTGTTCTTCTTTATCACCAGTATTGTATTCTTTTGTGTTACGTAGATATTTTTCTAGTGTACCACTTTAATTCCTTTGTAATTTCTTTTACTATATCTTAGAGTTATTTTCATAGTGATTGCCTTGGGATTACAATTAACATCTTACTTTATAAGAGTATAGTTTGGAGTAATAGCAATGTAATTTCAATAGTGTGCAAATACTTTTTTTTTTTTTCTGTATAGCATCACTGGAAACCCTGGTAGCATAGTGGTTAAGAGCTATGGCTGCTAACCAAAAGGTCAGCAGTTCGAATCCACCAGGCGTCCTTTTAAACTGTGTGGGGCAGTTCTACTCTGTCCTGTAGGGTCGCTATGAGTCGGAATCAACTCAACGGCAACAGGTGTTTTTTTTTGTTTTTTTATAGCGTCATTTGTACCTACTCTTTTGAGCTGTTATTATCATCTTTATTTATTACATCTTTATCTGTTTTGTGTCCAAGAATACAGGTTTATAATTGTTGCCTTATATAATAGTCTTTTAAATAAGATAGGAGAAAAAAAGGAGTTATGAAAAAAAAAACCCATCTATACTGTCTTTTATATTTACCTGTGTAGTTACCTTTACCAGTGCTCTTTGTTTCTTCATGTAGATTTGAGTTACTGTCTAGTGTCCTTTCATCTCAATCCGAAGAACTCACTATAGTGTTTCTTGTAGGGCAGGTATGCAAGCAACAAATTTTCTCAGTTTTTGCTTATCTAGAGAGATCTTAATTTCTACTTAATTTCTGAAGGGCGGTTTTGCAGGACATAGAAATCTTGTACGATGTTCTTTTTCAGCACTTTGAATATGTCATCCACTCCTTTCTGACACCCATGTTTTCTGATGAGAATCAGCTGTTAATATTATTGAGGATCTCTCTTACCTAATAAGTCTCTTCCTTTTTGCTACTTTCAAGATTCTCTTTGTCTTTTGACAGCTCAATTTTGATGTGTCTAGGTCCATACTTTATTCTACTTGAAGCTTGTTAGACTTCTTTTACTTTATTCTACTTGAAGTTTGTTAAACTTCTTAGAAGTAGATTAATGTTTTTCATCAATTATGGGAAGTTTTTGGTCATTATTTCTTCAAATATTCTTTCTGCCTCTTTCTCCTACTCTTTGTAGTAAGTTCAACACCTGACCTTCCTCAAGGACGGTTTCTATTGATTTTTTTTTTTTTTCTTGTAAATGGACCATACTCTCTCATTTCTTATTGGGGCTCATAATTTTTGTTGAAAACTGAACATTTTAAGTAATATAATGTGGCAACTCCTAAAATCCTCTCTCCACCCACGGTTTGTTGCTATTTGTTTTCTTAGTGACTTTTCTGAAATAATCCTACATAATCTGTATTCTTTATTGTGTGTGGTCACTAAAGTAGCTGCCCATTATTTTCGAGGCCAGCTAATGATTAGAGAAAGACTTATTAAAATTCCTGGGACAAAAACTATCGCAGTCTTTGCTAAGGTTTCCATGTGTGTATTGGGACACTTTCAACATTCAGCTAGGCAGCTTATTTATAGTCTTCACTTTCTGCTTGCACAGGGCCCAAAGGTTAGCCAGAGATGAGAACTTAAGGCTTTCTTCTCTCTTCCTGAGCATGCACACAACTCTGGACCACCCTACACATTTAAATGGACTTCTAGATTCCCAGAAATTCCCATGTTGTAGCTTTCTAACTTAGCTTTCTAAAGTCTTCTATGGACTTCTCCCTCCCCATCTTTTTCTCTTGAGCTTTTTGGTTAGCCTATTGTTTATGCCAACTTTTATTCACCATCTCAGGCAGTCAGAGTGTTAAACAATTGCCTCTGAATTTTGTTTGTAAACACCCCTCAGAAAAAGACATCTCACACTGGGTGAGGTTCAGGTCAAGTAAAGATAGCCTTGTAAGTGTGGACTTTCTATAGTATAGGAACCACTGTACAGGCAAAGTAATGACAATTTTTTCACAATGGGGCTTTGTAAGAGCTCCAACCCAAAGGAGCCCTTGTGGCACAGTTGTTAAGTGCTGGCTGCTAATCCTAAGGTCGGCAGTTCAAAGCCACCAGCTGTTAATCGAGAGAAATATGTGCCAGCCTGCTTCCATAAAGATTACAACCTTGGAAACCACATGGAGCAGCTCTGCTCTGTCCTATATGGTCTCTGTGAGTCGGAATTGACTCAATGACAATGGGTTTGGTTTGGTTTAGTGGCTACCTGGCTGCTACTTTTAAATGGGTTTGTGGGCTACCACATTGCTGAGGAGGAGAGGAATAGGAACAGGGCAAGTTAAAGCACCGTTAAGCTTGCTCTTCCTAATGAAATTTAGCTGTTTTGTTTTTCTTGTTTGGGTTTGTCTTGTTTTTAATAACTGCTCTTTGAATTACTGCAAGCCTTTGATTAATTTCCAGACTTCCGAAAAAGTTAACTCTGCCAGTGTTCTCATTGCTTTTGTGGAAAAGAGGCTTTTTGGATGTTCTTACAGACATTTTCACTCCTGTCTATGGAAAAACTCAACGAATGGCTTCTGTTTATTGTTATTAGCACAACAACCTCATGAGATGAACATTAGTATAATCTTATTACAAATGATAATGAAGCAAAAAATAAGTAAAATGTTTGATGCCTACAGCCTCCTTTTCCTGCATGTTCCCACCAAAGTCCATGGTCACAAACAGGTATTAAACGATTATTTCCTATAGATTTGGGGTCATATGTCAGCACTCACAGAGAAGTCTGTACTAGGTCAAAATGTGTCTTTATTCTCTATTAAAAGAATTTGAAGCATCAATGAGAGATGTAGAATGCTGTGTTTCAAGATGGAGAAGCCCTTAAAATCCTTGAAATAGCACCATATGGGCAGGAGACCTTGGTTTTGGTAGTAGGCTTGGCTTAGAGTCCACCATTTCCTGAGGGCAAGGAAACCTGCCAAAGCTCCTGTGAGATGCTTAGGGTGCTGCCTCAGGGGTGTGGAACGCAGAGAGTAGAAGCAGCCTAGGAAGTTGATGGACATTCTTGGTGGAATGTGGTAAAGGTTGACTTCAGAACATGTAGCCAGTGAACTCAAAGTAGGATGTGAAAATCAATATCAGAAGCCCTTGTCTGACCCTTAGGATTAGGCATGTTACAGGGGTAACTTACTGAAGAAGACAAAATGATCAAACTCTCTTTTTCCCTTGTGGTATAGCAAATAGACAAACCATGCTTCAGAAAATAAACCTCCGGAAATGGTTTTCTCCTATGGATCTTTCTGCAGACATGGCAAGCTTTTATAATAGTAATTAATTTAAAGATGAGCTCCACAAAAATTCTGTTTTAGGTAAAGGAAATAATCTGTTTTGTAACCTAGATCAGTCCTGTACCAGAGATATTAACTGTTCAAACTCTAAAATGTGTCATCTGATCACTAGTGATAAACTATGAAGAAATTCAGGTATTTAAGTACATTTTTTAAAAAGTTTTGAAAAGAAATACATGTTCAATAGGGTTCCTGGCATCAGGACATGGGTTAACCCTGCAGCTTCCCACTGCTTGTAATACTCTCGCAGTACTAGGAGACGCAGGACTGAAGAGATGGAAAATTCAGCATCGTTGCAGGTATATCCTAAAAGCAACTGTGTCCTTGTTGGCTTTTCTGGATTAGTGCTATATTTTCTTTTTGTTTTGTTTCAGAAGGGAGAGAAAAACCTGCTGCTAACCTGGTGTTGACTTTTATCACCTTAGATCTATAGATCATATGACTTGATAATTGGTCTTATAAATAAAGCAGACCCATAGTCTGAGTGACTGTGTAAAAGATATTTTTTTAATTTTTATTGTGCTTTAAGTGAAAGTTTACAAACCAAGTCAGTCTCATACAGAAACATACATACACCTTGCTATTTACTCCTAGTTGCTCTCCCTCTAATGAGACAGCACAATCCTTCCCTCTACTCTCTATTTTCATGTCCATTTGGCCATCTTCTGACCCCCTCTGCCTTCTCATCTCCTCTCCAGATGGGAGCTGTCCACATAGTCTTGTGTCTACTTGATCCAAGAAGCTCACTCTTCATCAGTATCATTTTCTATCCCCTAGTCCAGTTCAATCCCAGTCTGAAGAGTTGGCTTTGGGAATGGTTCCTGTCTTGGGCTAACAGAAGGTCTGGGGACCATGACCTCTGGGGTCCTTCTAGTCTCAGTCAGACCTGTGTAAAAGAATTTCTAAGAGTGAGAAAACAAATTTAACCTACACCTGTGATTCCGTTTGTCTACTGTTTGGTCCATGTTACTTCTCTACTTTATATATTTTACTTCGGTGAAATATAATATTGAGATGGAGGAGTCTGAACATGCATGAAAATCTACCTGTGTTTGATCTAATTGTATGCACTTTGGTTATAGTCTTCATAGTGTCTGAAGAAAAATCAAACACATTTAGTAGAGAACATCACATAGTGTGGACACTATTGATAGTAATATACTTGTATTGAACTCTAGTCTTTTAGTTCGTAAATAATTATGTTTATGAATGATGGTCTTGATGGTTGGTTTTCAAATTAACTGCAATTCAGGGAAGAGAATTTGGACTCTATCTATGATTTTAAAGGGGATGAGATGCCAAAAAATTTGCCAAGGACAAATTCTGTTGTTCAGCCTGAAAATAGTTTATAAACAACAGACTAGTTCGTTTCTCCTCTGGTTCACTTTGCTCAATGATGGTCTCCATGGACCTAAGTGACCTTTCAAGTTTCTTCAAAATCTATGAATCTTGATTGGATGCTATTCCAAAAAAAAAAAAGATTGTTATCAATAGTCAGGATGAAATTCAACAGACTCAGAAAGATGATCTCATAGCAGATAAAACTTAATATTTTTAGCGGTGTAAAGGAAAACATAAAAGAGTCTGTAATGAAAGCACTGGTTTAGAGGGTTGAAGAATAAGTAATGTAGCCATGGTACGCATCGTGATCATGAGCTGCTGACTTGGCGTTGACTGTGACAAGAGTCTCCGATTTATTGGATGCATGTCATTGGAATTTGCCCTTTCTTTTTATGTGTCTTTCCATGATGAATGCCAGTGCTGGGAAACGAAGAGCTCTTACCCTTTTCATACCTTGCTGGATGCTGGCGAACTTGCCAATTGATGCTTCTATAATTTTTGCCTCAAGGTCACCTGAGGGATAAAGTCATGCAAACAAGGTCATTATGCTGAAAGTTAATAGTTATTTCTTAAAAGGAAAATTCACAGAAAAGCTATGACACCGATGTTATAATTACTGTATGATGGAAAATGGATTAAGAGAATATTTTCTTTTAAAAATGTAATTTGTTTAAAATAAAATGGGATAAATAGCGCTTGGACAACTAAGGTCATTTGGTCTGCTCTCAGTAATTCAATTAGGGGAAATCTGAAAGTGATAAGTGCGTGGTAGGTGGGAGCTGTAAAAGCACTGGACTGTGAATAATTTGAGACTTTCTCATCCCTTTATGTGGATGAAAGTGGATCAATTATGTGAAGACGCAGGCCTCCGTATTGTCCTCATTTCATGTATGGGCCCTAAGGGAGATGGCACAAGGACCCCAAACCGGGAGACAGCTCTTTGCCTTTTGGAAGAGGTTCACTGTCTTCGCCTTGATTTTCAATCAGGGAAAAATACAATAACTGGCCCATTTTTTCTTATTTTTTTTTTCAAGCCATAATTTCAACTCCATATGAACATAGAGCTCTTTAGATTCAGAGCCTCCACTAGGGTGGACATTCAACTGCAATTTTAGAGAAAGATACGACCAGCTGAGATTTCCTAAGTGTACAGACCCAGTGAACATGTGGGTTAGGTCTTTAGTGCTGTTTCCACAGGGAATTCTCACATTTAGGTGGGCTTCTCTCCACCATTCAGCAGACACTAGGGGGTGGAATCTAAATTTAATTTAGCCTGAAGCAAATCTGCTAACAGTGTTCATATTTTTCAAATGAACAGAATACATGGTTTGACAGTTACAAATACATTTATAGGGACACTGAGGCTGTCCTGGAAATTCTAGCAATATGGTTACCACATGTATGCGGTGCGTCAAAGCTAAATAGAGCTTTTAAAAATCGTATCGAATGCCTGGCTAGGAAACCCTGGTGGTGCAGTGGTTGAGAGCTATGGCTGCTAACCAAAAGGCCAGCAGTTCAAATCCACCAGGTGCTCCTTGGAAACTCTATGGGGCAGTTCTACTCTGTCCTATAAGGTTGCTCTGAGTTGGAATCTACTTGATGGCAATGAGTTTTGGGTTTTTTTTTCTTTTTTTAATGCCTGGTTATCCTTAATACAAGTTGTATCTAAATAATGAAGAATTAACCATACTCTTTTTGTTCAGCCCATCATCAGTGAAGTTCAACTGCACAAAGGAAACGCAAATTGGATGCACCCACCATTTCTTAGTGGATTTTTTAGTATTAGTGTGTGTAAGAGCCCTGTGACTGTGCATTTTGATGCCTTGTGCCAAATGCCAGCTAATGGATTTTTATTTATTTTTCTAGTAAATCTGGAAGACCACCATTGCCCCTTTGGAAAATCCAAATGGCGTATGTGTTGGAACATGTCAATTTCATCATGACATTTTATTTCAAGGAAAACTGAAAGTGGGTAAAATTCTTAAAAATTCAAGCTGAAATCCTTACAGCAATATGAAAAACAGCTTGCTATTCTCTGAGAGGCTAAAAGGAAAAGTTCTTGTCTGGACCTGACATATTTTCATTTTATAGAAAAAGAGTAGGAAAAAGGAAAGAAGAGATACTTTGCAACGGTAGTAAAATGATCGTAGTTTGAAAAAAAAAATTCTGGAATTTAGCTTCTTACTTGCCTTTCTTCACTTTGGAATCTGAGCCCTATAATGTAGGCATTTATCCATATTCTGACTTTAGTTTTCTCCTTTATATCACCGTATTTCCTCACCTTCTCCATGGCTTTAATTGTCACCTCCCTACATAGATTATTTCTCAAAATACATTTTCACAAATGTTTGTTTTGACCTTTAGTTCCACATTTCCAGCTGCCACTAAGTGTAGTGATTTCAAGTTTTGGTAGCTCAAACTTGGCCATCATAGGAGTATTTGCACCAGGGAAACTGGCAAATTTTACAGATTATACTTCCTTGCAAGTCAATTGTTAAATATTTCCCAGTGTACCATTGGTTGTCACCTGAATGTAATAGTTACACCTCCAACACAACATGTATAAGGTGGAACTGATTTGTCTAACCAGACATTTCTCACCACACTCAGATGGTCTACATGATTTCCCTTGGGAACATCACCATTATTCCACTTACTCGATTAATGTTGACTATCTCTGGCCCCAGTCCTTGGGCCTCTTTACCAGATTTACATATAATCCATTGGTAATCATCTTAGTTATCTAGTGCTGCTGTAACAGAAATACCATAAGTGGACAGCTTTAACAAACAGTTTAGGAGGCTAGAAGTCTGAATTCAGGGCACCAGCTCCAGGGGAAGGCTTTCTGTTCCTGTTGGCTCTGAGGAAAGGTCCTTCTCATCAGTTTTCCCGTGGTCTAGGAGAGTCTCGGAAACCCTGGTGGTGTAGTGGTTAAATGGTACGACTGCTAACCAAAGGGTCAGCAGTTCGAATCCACCAGGTGCTCCTTGGAAACTCTATGGGGCAGTTCTATTCTACTCTGTCCTATAGGGTCGTTATGAGTCGGAATCGACTTGACGGCACTGGGTTTGGTTTTCTTTTAGGAGAGTCTCAGTATACAGACCCTGGGTCCAAAGAATGCACTCTGCACCTGGCTCTGCTTTCTTGATAGTAGGAGGTCCCTCTCCTCTCCACTAGCTTCTCTTTTTTATATTTCAAAAAAGATTGATTCAACATACAACCTAATCCTGTAGATCGAGTTCTGCCTCATTAATATAACTGCCTCTAATCCTGTTTTTGAAATCCTGGTGGCATAGTGGTTAAGAGCTATGGCTGCTAACCAAAAGGTCGGCAGTTCAAATCCACGAGGCGCTCCTTGGAAACCCTACGGGGCAGTTTTACTCTGTCCTGTAGGATCGCTATGAGTTGGAATCGACTTGATGGCAATGTTTTTCTTTTTCTTTTTTTTTTTTAATCCTGCCTCATTCATATCATAGAGGTAGGATTTACAACACATGGGAAAATTATATCAGATCACAAAATGGTGGACAACCACACAGTACTGGGAATTGTGGCTTAGCCGAGTTGACACACATTTTGGGGGACATATTTCAATCCATAACAATAATTTTATTCTATTTCATGACTTTAAATACAGTTTATACGCAGAGCACTTCCCAGTTTAGATCTTTATCTCAGGCCTCTCTCTGGAACTGCAGGCTCCTGTCTCCAGTTTTCCTATTCAGCATCTTCACTTGGCTGTCTAAGAGATGACTTCAGCTAAACATTTCCTGAACAGGACTCCTGATCTTTATGGCAAATCCACTGCACCCATAGTCTTTCCCCATCTGAGTTTATAGCAGTTCCATCTTTCTAGTTTTTCAGGCCAGAAATCATTGAATTGTCCTTGACTTCTCTCTTTCTCCCACACTTGAAATCCAATTTGTTACAAAATCCTATTGGCTTTAGCCTCAAAATGTATCCTGATTCCTTTCCTTTCTTTGTCTTTCCTTTCTCTTCCCTCCATTCCTTTTTCTTCCCTTCTCTTCCTTCCCTTTCCTGTCCTCCCCTCCCTTCCTTTTCCCTTTTGTCGGCCTGTGTGTCTCTTCCTCATTTTCCCTCTTTAGGCTATGACTCTGCTTCAGTGTGCTAGGTATACAAACAAAAAGATGCTGATGGTTAAAATAACCGTTGTCACCCTGTATTGAATTGTTGATATACAGGTCTGTGGTTTGAAAACATCTCACCTATTTGTTCTTGATTGTACAGTGTGCTTCAGAACAAATTGTTTTCTATGTTTCTTTGAAAGGAAGATTGAATTCAGTAAAACAGGTGCTTAGTAATCTGTGATATGAATTATGGCTTCAGTCTTGTGTGTTGGGGGGGTGAGGTGGGGACTGAGTGTTCTGAAAATGTTGCAGTTAGCAAGAAGACTCATAGTTACTCTAAAGCTATAAATTTTAAAAGATGTTGCTGGGCTAGCTTCGATCTCATATTTGATTCATCTTTATATATGCAATCAAAACAAGCAGCATAGTGGAAGTGGAGAACGTTTCTTGTGATGTCACAAAATTCAAATCCCATTAAAATGATCATCAACGAATTGATGACCAAATTCTGATGCCTGACCATTTGCTCTGAAAGAAATTAGAAGTGCCTTTTTTTTTTTTCTTTTTAAATATCAGTTCTGTTTGAGTTCTTAAATTTCTGAAACCATTTTCTCAGATGGAGCAAAGGCAGGGGAACTTTATTACTCAGCTTAGTCTTCAACCACGAGGGAATTTCTGAGGATTGGAAAATCCCAGTTGTGTGCACCTGGTGTGTGTTTGATGCTTACCTCCTATTTCCTGCCAAAGAAACAGTGGTTGAATATTAGGCAAAGTGTACAATCTTTTGAATTTTTTTTTTTTAATCACAGCTTCTCATATGTACATATATTCTCATGTGCACAGGGATGAGTCCCTGGAGAAGGACATCATGCTTGGCAAAGTATAGGGTCAGCGGAAAAGAGGAAGACCCTCAACGAGGTGGATTGACACAGTGGCTGCAACAATGAGCTCAAGCATAACAATGATTGTAAGGATGCTGCAGGACCGGGCAGTGTTTTGTTCTAGTGTGCATAGGGTCGCTATGAGTCAGAACCAACTGGACGGCCATTGAGTCGATTTTGACTCATAGCAACCCTATAGGACAGAGTAGAACTGCCCCATAGGGTTTCCGAGGAGTGGCTGGTAGATTCAAGCTGCCAACCTCTAGGTTAGCAGCCATAGCTCTTAACCAGTGCACCACCAAGGCTTATTGTTTCAAATAGGATATATATTATGTATATACACACACATATATGTATGTATGTGTATATTATAATATATATGTGTATATATGTATATACACACACACATATATATGTATACACACACAAGTTGGAACCAACTCGATGGCAAGGGATTAGTTTTTGTTGTTTGATTTGAAACAAAAGAAATCTGCAGTAAGCCAGCCCCTTTTTGGTTTATTTTTAATCACCAATGTAAGAGTACTTAGCCCACCTTTACCTCTTACTTGTACCAGATGTGCCTCTTCCTAAAACCATCATAATTACAAAAGAGCCTGGAGTTAACGTGTCTGAAGCAAGTATTGCATTTGACAAGGGCAGTACCATTTTTCCCCTCATGAGTTTATATTATGAGATGTTGAAGAAAGAAACTCTCCTGTTTCGGTTGGTTCACCAGCAATTTTTCTCACTTTTAAGGTGTTTGTAAGTGGGAGAAAAAAATCACCTGAGCCCTCAGGACATTGTTGAGTTTATATTTTCTCTCTGCCAATATCCGTCAGTGGAGATCAAAATGAGATCTTAGTTGCTTATTTTATGCTTTTCAGCTAAACCAGACTTCTTCTTCTAACACGCAACACGCTCATGAGGACAGGGAGCAGAGAAATTGTAAACCCCTGGCATCAGTCGTCGGCTTTCCTTGAGGTTAGACTAGGGGATGCTTTCAGATCTGTTAGAGAATGCACTTCAGTCTAGTTCAACCAAGAATACCAAAGTGCTTGGAAGGCACAAAAGTATGGCTTGTCTTCAAAAGGGTGAACGCAAGAGGAAACATCATTGCTTCTGGAATTCGTACTCAGAACTTGTGGACTAGGCTGTTGGACTGTGGATTGCTGGTTTTCCTTTAGATTTTTCATTTGTATCCATCCCAAAATATTTAGTCTTCTTGGAAGCTTGTCATAAAAGGACTGGTGGTTCCGTTAGTGGACTGTTTGAAGCCTCTCTGAGATCTGTCAAGGGCTATCTCCAGAAGAAAGTTCTGATGATATACTGAATGATGTCACTACGGTTAGTGATGAGGAACACTAGGCTTCTTTGATGAAGAACAAAACAAAACACTACCAAACGCCCACAGGTCTTGCCCCTTCCACACTAACCAGATGTACACTTGGCTCTTAGAACTTGGGGATGGCGTGGAAAGAAAGAAAGACAGACAGCTCTAACAGAAAGAGTAGATTCGTGTTTCCTAGCTCCGTTCACCTGTCAACCTTCATGACTTTCAGTCCTCTCTACATCTTCAGAAAGGGGAATCCCTCACCTCAAGAATGAAGGAGCACTGCCTGAGAGAGTTGGTGTTTGTGGTAAAAGATATCAGTCATTTTCATTGTTATTATGATTACCACAATGATAATTCAGAACCTGTGGTTGCCAAGAGGAAATTAGGTAATGTATAAAATGTAGCAACAGCTATAATCCCCTAGAGGGCTTCCAATTTAGACTAATATTTCTGTGCCTTTGTTTATCACCTAAGAGAATTATGGAGATTATCTTTGGCCTACCTTTGAAGAAGTATTATTAAAAATACTAATGTGATATTTTTTAAATGCAGAAAAAATACATTACCAGTAATGGGCCTAGATGCTGAGTTGAGCAGAGCAGACCACCAAAGCAATTTAGTATTTTACTCTCCAATAATGCTTTCCATCTATGATTTCTCAGGATGCTTTACGATATTCCAATTATGTAAGCTACCCTTTGTTCATTAAGAGAAAGCTCATTTTATTCCTACTACAAATCAAAAGTTCAGGTCAAGAAGTTATTAAATAGCAAACTCATCTTCAGGAAGGCTGAATAGAAATACATTTTTGGAACTAATGAAAGGATATTTCTGACCATTTTTCAAATCTCTGTTCACTGTGGTACTAGAATAAGGGCCAGGGGACCGGAGAGGAGACGAGCCTAAAATATACATTGTGGAATGGGTGTGTCTAGGACCAAAGCTTTTGGACTCAAGGACATGGCTGCAATAAAGCTTTCTCACTTGGACCAAGGCTCCACTCTGAGCCCCTTGTACCTGAAGTGGGAAAGGAGAAGGTGAGACAAAAGTGATGCCATAAGTGATCCTGGTAGCATAAGGGATCCTCCAACAAAGCGACTGAACTGAGAAACTAGGAGTGACGTTCCTGAGCTCCAAGCTTTAGGTAAACACTAAACTCTTAAATGCCATGGCAAACTGACTGGTTTAATGAGATTATACAGCAGACAGGCTCATGGTGTGGTAAAGGCATATTCAGTATGTCTCTCCATTGGATGCAGGTTGCCAAAACCTGGGTTTGTCATGGCCAAGTGGACTGGCTTCTTTTAATTGTGTGTGTGTGTCTGTGTGTGTGTGTTGGTAAAAGAGAAGGAGAGTGAGAGAGAGAGACAGAGATGGAGACAGATGGAGAGAGAGAGAGAATGCTTATGTCTCGTGAGTGCATTTTTTCTGGGACATACCTCAAATGGTAAAGCAAGAAATGGATAAAGTTTGAACCTGGCCAGCCCTAAAATTTCTTCAACTAAACTCAAACAAAAAAAGAAACATACTCTTTTCTTATTTTCGTTTATTACAAAAAAAAAATAAAAATGATGAGGAATTGTGGAAGCTCTTATAGACACATCCAAACTCCCTGAGGGATCGAATTGCCGGACAGAGGGCTCTGGGGACCATGGTCTCGGGGAACATCTGGCTCAATTGGCATAACACAGTTTATAAAGGAAATGTTCTACATTCCATTTTGGTGAGTAGTGTCTGGGGTCCTAAAAGCCTGTGAGCGGCTATCTAAGATACTCCACCGGTCTTACAGGGGAGCAAGGAAGAGTGAAAAAACTGAAGCTATAAGGGAAAGATTAGTCCAAAGGACTAATGAATCACAATCACCACAGCCTCTACCAGACTGAGTCCAGTACAACTAAGTAGTGCCCGGCTACCACCACTGACTGCTCTGACAGGGATCACAATAGAGGGTCCTGGACAGACTGGAGAAAAATGTAGAACAAAATTCTAACTCACAAAAAAAGACCAGACTTACTGGACTGACAGAGACTGGAGAAACCCTGAGTATGGCCCCCAAATACTCTGTTAGCTCAGTAATGAAGTCACTCCCAAGGTTTCCCTTCCGCCAAAGATTAGACAGGCCCATAAAACAAAACCAGACTAAAGGGGCACACCAGCCCAGGGGCAAGGACTAGAAGGCAGGAGGGGACAGGAAAGCTGGTAATAGGGAACCCAAGGTCGAGAAGGGAGAGCGTTGACATGTCGTGGTGTTGTTAGCCAATATCATAAAACAATATGTGTACTGTTTAATTAGAAGCGAGTTTGTTCCTTAAACCTTCATCTAAATTACAATAAAAAAATGAGAAATTAAAAAAAAAGAAATAAGACTTATTATCTTACTAACCTAGAATGCATTCACTTTTAAGATGCTAAGACTGGAACAAGTATGGCCAAGTGTATCCTGTCATCATTGTTTCAAATAAAATGTTTTCAAAGTTTGAAAAATGCTTGAGTACTGGCGGTTAAAGGATACTATTGGTTACTTCTGTAAAAAGAGCTTTGGTAAGGAAGCTGCTTATGTACCAGAAGTATTTAGTGGAATCTTCCAGAATGTTGCATGGTACTAGATGTGCAAAACAGAGGTGACGGGAGAGGGATGGGAGAGTGTCTACTCTAAAATTTGTTTTAACCAGTGGATATTGAGCATTAGAAATGGTAAACCAGACAGTGGTGAAGGGCAAGGCAGCACACAGTAACTAGAAGGCGGAGTCAGTCTTTAACCCAGCAAATCAGGTAGGAGGCCTTGGCCGTAAGGAGGCACATTGAAACTGAAGGAATATCTGACGTGGCACTTACAACATTTCTGGCATTCCAGAATGTTCCATCGTGCCCCTTCCCAGGCTAAACTTATACTTTTAGAAGTAACCACAGTTATTATTCCTATCACCATTGATTAGTTTGGAGCTCTTTTAAATTTTTTTGGCCTGGATTCTCAACATTATGTCTGTGAGACTTATTCACATTGTTGCCTGCATCGTTAATTTTTTTTTTTTCTTTTTGCTGTCTGCTATTCTATTCTATTAAATTTATTTAGCTATTCCATTAAGAAATATTTGGTTTTGTTTCCAGTTTCTGGCTATTATGAATAGTTTGTGGCTATTACGAATAATAATAATAGGGTCACTGTGAGTTGGAATTGACTTGATGGCAATGGGGTTTTTATTATGAATAAAGCTGCTATGGACATTCTTGTACATGTCTTTTGATGGGTATATGTACTCGTTTCTCTTGGGTATAAACCTAGGAGTGTGATTTCTGAATCACAGGGCAAATGTATATTCAGCGTTAGTAGATAGTAACGAACAGCTTTCCACAGTTGTTTATACCAGCGTTCTCTTCCTCCAGCAAGATACGAACGTCCTAGTTACTCCGCATCCTTGCCAGTACGTGGTATCATCAGTCTTTTGAACCCAGCTATTTTAAATAGTATGTAGATGCATCGTGTTGTGAGATTAATTTGCATTACACTGATGATCGACTATATTGATTTTTGGTAATTTATAATTTTAATATTATCTTTTGTGAGTGACCATTTAAATCATTTGCCTATTCTAACAACTAGGTTTGTCTTTTCCCTATTAGTTTGTAGGAATTCTTGAGGATTCTAGATACAAGCTCTTTGTTGACTATGTGTATTATGAATATCTTCTCAGTCTGAGGATTATTTTTCCAGTCTCTTCGTGGGGACTTTTAATAAATTAAATTTAATGAGCTACAATTACCATTCTTATAAAAGATTTGAAAACAAATTTTTTGAAGGATATTGTTTTTGTGTCCTAATTAAAAACTAACTTTCTACCCTAAGGTATAAAGATATTCACTCTTTTCTTCGGGAAGTGTTATTTACTTATTTTTTTCACATTTAGGCGCATGGTCTATCTCAAGTTAGTTTTCAGTATGCTGTGACATGATAGGGCAAGCTTCACTGTTTTCTCGTATAACCATCCAATTGTTCCAGAACCTTTTATTGAAAATAAGCCTTTTCCCTACTGAATTTTAGTGGCATCTTTGTCATAATCAATTGACAGTATACATGTGTGTATCTATTTCTGGACGGTCCTGTCTATATGCACTCTTTGTAACTTGGGGTTTTTTCCCCCACTTTGTATATCATGGCTGTATTTTCATGACACTAAATATTCAACATAATTCAGCTTTTAAGGGATAAATAAGATTTAATTTATAGGCATACTACAACTTACTTAATGCTTTGTGCCTTGTGAATACAATTATTAATTTTTTTATTAGGTATGCCTAATCATTATGAATTCTTTTTTCACACTAGTGCTGTAGGAATAACAAGACTATTAAATTTTTTAATCCAAAAATCCTCTATTGTATAGTGTGAAGTGCATTGATACAACATCAGAAGAATTCCAGTCAAGATTCTGCCTCTTGCTAACTGCACGTAATAGTTCTCGGCTGTACTTTGGGTACAATAATACTTACCTCTCAGAGTTATTACAAGGATAAACATATTAATGGACATAAAAGTGCTTTGAAAATTATAAATTGTTATGCAAAAATTTTCTTTGTTATTGATAAATAACAGAAGTGTGGCATACATGAAAACATTTTAATCTGTATTTGTTAATAGGAAATAGACCTTATCTAGGACAAGCCTGTAATTCAGAAGAGACCTTCAATCCCCAGTAACTTTAAATTGTAGTACCTTCTTAAACATGGCTGCTTATTCTTTCACACCTATGTGTCCTGGCACAGACAAAAGATGGAACTAATATTCTCCTACCTCTCCATTTATGAGCTTCCAAATCCTTATTCTATGCCCTCATACAAAATCTCATTTTCCTTTGAGGACTGTATTATCAGGCTTATAGCACTACTTATTGCTACCGTTCCTGTTATCTGTATTTCCCCTAGGCACTTTAGCACATTTGTTGAACCGTGGTACATAACTCACAGTTTTCTCTCCCCCGCCTTTTATAGGTTGTTCAACTTGCCCAATGCATAGTACTTGGACTCTTCAAAACCAGAGTCCCCATCACCACTCTTAATCAAGAACCTACTGTTATGACTATTCCTTGTTCCGTGCTATCACATAGAATATTCTCACTACTGAAACATTGAATTTGAATATTTTCGTGTATGTCCACCACATTCTACCCTTCCGGCTCTTTTCCCTGCTTACACCTGCTACATCTGATCTTACTGCTTATCTCCATTTCCATCTGCAAGCTTCAAGTCTCAATATCAAAGTGTCTGAGGGCATTGGCTTCGCCACCAAAAGGACTTAATTTTGATTCTAACTCTGATGTTTATTAGTTGTGAGACATGGTCTCAATCTTAGGCTAATGGGACCAGCTGAAGATGGGGCTCAGCTGAGAGGGTCTGAGATGGCTGCTTGGCTAGTACACGTTCAGAAATCTAACTGTGGAAGAGCTAAAACATGTACTTTTTTTTTTTTTCACTTTTCAGATATTCTTTAGATGCCTATGGTTTTAAAGATAGTTTTCAGAGAGATCTATGGAATTTTACTGGTACCGTTTCTGTGATATATTGAGATAACACATATGTAATAATTCATTTGTGGGTTTTGAATCCCCGACCTTTTACCCCCTGAGTTTTCTTCTTGAAGGAAATTTCAAATATGATAGCTTTATATAGAAAACATGTGAATATCCAAGGGAGAGTTTACTTTCTGTCTTAGTCTGGGTTCTCTAAAACCAAAAAACCAAACCCGTTGCTGTCGAGTCGATTCTGACTCATAGCGACCTTACAGGACAGAGTAGAACTGCCCCACAGGGTTTCCAAGGAGCATCTGGTGGAGTCAACTGCCAACCTTTTGGTTAGCAGCCATAGTTCTTAACCACTACACCACCAGGGTTTTCCTGGCTTCTGTAGTGAAGAAAAACCAATGAAGCATATATAGATACATATATAGAGAAATTTACTTAAAGGAAATGTCTCACGCAATTGTGGGGGCTGATAAGTCCTAAATCCATGAGTCAGGCAGCAGGCCAAAGGCTTCTTACAGTCCAAGAACTGGAGGTCAAGCAATGAGAAGAATGTAGGATTGAAAGAGAGCAAGCTTTTCCAGAACATCCATTTATACTACTGGGGGCAGGCCCCAAGGGACTTGCCCTTTCAGGTGATTGGCTACTCACATCAGATCACAAAATAGAAAATGATTACATAGTGTTTGCCAAACCACTAAGAACCATAGGTTAGTCAAGTTGATACAACACACAGCATTAATCATCCCGCTTGCCTTATTTCCACATTTGGAACCATCCTAAATCTATCATTGTTAGATTAATCAAATAAATGATTGCCAGCTTTCAAGAGGAATTTCCTTGTGTTTTCTGTCATCCCCAGATGAGTCACGGCAGGTAGACAGGCTAGACAATATTGCAAAAATCAACGAAGGTGTCTCAGACATAAATTCAAAGAGCAGGAAAAATCATGAGAATGAACTTTCAGTAAATTTGCCGTGATGAAGTCAGAGAATTGTGCATTGTCTGCACATTACCAATTTCGGCAATGGCATTGCAGAAGGCTGGTCCTCTTAGACATCTCAGAATGATCTAAAGGAGGGATGATGACCTTAATATAAGTGTGATGATCTGCCTAATGTGGACAAAGATTAGTCTGCCACTTCTCATTCCAGCGTGGTGCTCAAACATATCAACGATCATGAAGATGGCAGAGAACCGGTGACATTTTGTTCTGTTAGAGACAAGGTTCTTATGAGTAGGAGCCAACTTGACGGCAGCTAACAACAACTTTGGCTGAGTGCTTGATGCTGCCTGGGAGTTCTCTGTCTCTTGCTTAGTACCTTCTCCCATTCTCTTCACTAACCATTTCAAGACTCTTCTCCCTTTTCTCAATCACTGTCACATATGAATGATACCTCTTACTCATCAGAGTTATCAGAGACTATAACATCTATCAAAGGCTCTCCATTGAATAGAGTTTCTCATCTACAACTTTCCTTCCAGCATCATTCCTGCCTCAGTGTCTGAACTGTTCCTTCTCCTTTTCATGGGGAATACTTACTCCCAAGCATTGGATCAAGCCCTTCAACTTCCTCGGAGACCTTAGTCCATATCTCTTTATTTCTCTACTGTACCTTCAGTTTGTCCATTTCTCTCTTCGTGTTCAACTTTCTCTCACTAATAAACAAAACTAAATAAAATTTTTTGCCAATCCAAAGTAATAGACATAAGAAAATTAAAAAAAAAAACAATAAAGCGTATTTCCTCTTCATTTTTTATTTATTCATTCATGCATTGATTTATTCAACTAATTTTTATTGAATGCCTACATTGTACCTAGCACCTTGCCGAGGGTTGGAGATACAATGGTCAGGAAGAAATAAATGGCCCTTGCTCTAACGTAGCTTGCATTCTAACAGATACCAAGAAAAGCAATAATATTGAGCACCTACTGTATGCCAAAATCATAGTAACACTGCTTATTCAAAAATAAGGTACTTAAAAATAATTAGGAAAATAGTCAACTAATTTTAATTATTAATAAGTAAAGCAAAAGAAAAAATCAGAAGGTTAAAGATACATATAATAGAACTGTATTTAAAATGAATAGTGAAGAATGAATTGGGTTTAGCAGGCACTTTGGGAGCTTTAGAGTGAGAGAGGGGGGAAAGAATTCCAGCAGATAGGCCAAAATATACAAATGTCTTGAGGCTTTGGATTGTTGTTGTTGTTGTTAGGTGCTGTTGAGTCAGTTCCGACTCACAGCGACCCTATGCACAACAGAATGAAACACAGCCCGGTCCTGTGCCATCCTTACAATCGTTGTTATGCTTGAGCTCATTGTTGCAGCCACTGTGTCAATCCACCTTGTTGAGGGTCTTGCTCTTTTCCACTGACCCTGTACTCTGCCAAGCATGATGTCCTTCTCCAGGGACTGATCCCTCCTGACAACATGTCCAAAGTATGTAAGACACAGTCTCTCCATCCTTGCCTCTAAGGAGCATTCTGGCTGCACTTCTTCCAAGACAGATTTGTTCATTCCTTTGGCAGTCCATGGTATATTCAGTATTCTACACCAACACCACAATTCAACGGTGTCAACTCTCCTTTGGTCTTTCTTATTCATTGCCCAGCTTTCACATGCATGTGATGTGACTGAAAATACCATGGCTTGGGTCAGGCGCACCTTCGTCTTCAGGGAGACATCTTTGCTCTTCAAAACTTTGAAGAAGTCCTTTGCAGCAGATTTACCCAATGCAATGCATCTTTTGATTTCTTGACTGCTGCTTCCATGGCTGTTGATTGTGGATCCGAGTAAAATGAAATCTTTCACAACTTCAATCTTTTCTCCTTTTATCATGATGTTGCTCATTGGTCCAGTTGTGGGGATTTTTGCTTTCTCTATGTTGAGGTGTAATCCATACTGAAGGCTGTGGTCTTTGATCTTCATTAGTAAGTGCTTCAAGTCCTCTTCACTTTCAGCAAGCAAGGTTGTGTCATCTGCATAACGCAGGTTGTTAATGAGTCTTCCTCCAATCCTGATGCCCTGTTCTTCTTCATATAGTCCAGCTTCTCGGATTATTTGTTTAGCATACAGATTAAATAGGTATGGTGAAAGAATACAACCCTGACGCACACCTTTCCTGACTTTAAACCAATCAGTATCCCCTTGTTCTGTCCGAACAACTGCCTCTTGATCTATGTAAAGGTTCCTCATGAGCAGAATTAAATGTTCTGGACTTCCCATTCTTCGCAGTGTTATCCATAGTTTATTATGATCCACACAGTCGAATCCCTTTGTGTAGTCAATAAAACACAGGTAAACATCCTTCTGGTATTCTCTGCTTTTAGCCAGGATCCATCTGACATCAGCAATGATATCCCTGCTTCCACGTCCTCTTCTGAAACCAGCCTGAATTTCTGGCAGTTCCCTGTCGATATACTGCTACAGCCGTTTTTGAATGATCTTCAGCAAAATTTTGCTCGTGTGTGATATTAATGATATTGTTCTATAATTTCCACATTTGGTTGGATCACCTTTCTTGGCAATAGGCATAAATATGGATCTCTTCCAGTCAGTTGGCCAGGAAGCTGTCTTCCATATTTCTTGGCATAGACGAGTGAGCACTTCCAGTGCTGCATCTGTTTGTTGAAATATCTCAGTTGATATTCCATCAATTCCTGGAGCCTTGTTTTTCGCCAATGCTTTCAGAACAGCTTGGACTTCTTCCTTCAGTACCATCGGTTTCTGATCATATGCCACCTCTTGAAATGGTTGAATATCGACTAATTCTTTTTGGTATAATGACTGTGTATTCCTTCCATCTTCTTTTGATGCTTCCTGCATCGTTCAATATTTTCCCCATGGAATCCTTCACTATTGTAACTTTTGGCTTGAATTTTTTCTTCAGTTCTTTCAGCTTGAGAAATGCCGAGCATGTTCTTCCCTTTTGGCTTTCCATCTCCAGGTCTTTGCATATGTCATTATAATACTTTACTTTGTCTTCTCGAGAGGCCTTTTGAAATCTTCTGTTCACTTCTTTTACTTCATCAATTCTTCCTTTTGCTTTAGCTGCTCGATGCTCAAGAGCAAGTTTCAGAGTCTCCTCTGACATCCATCTTAATCTTTTCTTTCTTTCCTATCTTTTCAGTGACCTCTTGCTTTCTTCATGGATGATGTCCTTGATGTCATTCCACAACTCATCTGGTCTTCAGTCACTAGCGTTCAATGCATCAAATCTGTTCTTCAGATGGTCTCTAAATGCAGGTGGGATATACTCAAGGTCATATTTTGGCTCTCAAGGACATGTTCTGATTTTCATCAGTTTCAGCTTGAACTTGCATATGAGCAATTCATGGTCTGTTCCACAGTCGGCCCCTGGCCTTGTTCTGACTGATGATATTGAGCGTTTCCATCATCTCTTTCCACAGATGTAATCAATTTGATTTCTGTGTGTTCCATCTGGTGAGGTACATGTGTATAGTCGCTGTTTATGTTGACGAAAGAAGGTATTTGCAATGAAGAAATTGTTGGTCTTGCAAAATTCTACCATTTGATCTCCGGCATTGTTTCTATCACCAAGGCCATATTTTCCCACTACTAATCCTTCTTTGTTTCCAACTTTTGCATTCCAATCGCCAGTAATTGTCAATGCATCTTGATTGCATGTTTGATCAATTTCGGACTGCGGCAGCTGATAAAAATCTTCTCTTACTTCATCTTTGGCCCTAGTGGTTGGTGCATAAATTTGAATAATAGTCATTTTAACTGGTCTTCCTTGTAGGTGTATGGATATTATCCTATCACTGACAGGGTTGTACTTCAGGATAGATCTTGAAACGTTCTTTTTGACGATGAATGCAACACCATTGCTCTTCGAGTTATCATTCCCAGCATAGTAGACTATATGATTGTCTGATTCAAAATGGTGAATACCAGTCCATTTGAGCTCACAAATGCCTAGGATAGTGATGTTTCTGCGTTCCATTTCGTTTCTGACAATTTCCAATTTTCCTAGATTCATACTTCGTATATTCCACTTTCTGATTATTAATGGCTATTTGCAGCTGTTTCCTCTCATTTTGAGTCATGCCACATCAGCAAATGAAGGTCCTGAAAGCTTCACTCCATCCACATCATTAAGGTCGACTCTGCTTTGAGGAGGCAGCTCTTCCCCAGTCATCTTTTGAGTGCCTTCCAACCTGGGGGGCTCACCTTCCAGCACTATATCAGACAATGTTCCGCTGCTATTCATAAGCTTTTCACTGGCTAATACTTTTCAGAAGTAGACTGCCAGGTCCTTCTTCCTAGTCTGTCTTAGTCTGGAAGCTCAGCTGAAACCTGTCTTCTATGGGTGACCCTGCTGGTATCTGAATACCAGTGGCATAGCTTCCAGCATCACAGCAACACACAAGCCCCCACAGTACGACAAACTGACAGACATGTGGGGGGGCTTTGGATTAGACAGGACTTATTTGAATCCCGGCTCTTCCACTGACTTTGGACAATTTACCTTCTCGAGTGTCATGGTGCCATCATGTGCATTAAATTACATAACCCATGTATAGGTCTAAGAGTACAGTGCAGGCTTATTGTACTGCTGTTTTTGTTAATTGCTGTTTGAATGGGCTCTAACTCATGATGACCTAACATATAACAGATCAAAACATTGCCTGGTCCTGTGCCATCATCTTGGTAGTTGGCATGTGTGAGTCCGTTGTTGTGGCTAATATGTCAATCCATCTAATCGAGGGTTTCCTTGATTTTCATTGACCCTTTACTTCACCAAACATGATATCCTTTTCTAGCAATTGGTCTTTCCTGATGATGGGTCCAAATAAGTAAGTGAAAGCCTCCCCATGCTTACTTCTAGGGAGCATCCTTGTATTTCTTCTAAGACTGACTATATTGTATGAATTATTTGATACTTTATACATGCTATCTCATTTAATATTCACAATAGCTCTAGGTTTTATTACCTTCAGTTTGAAATATAGAATCAGAGGCTCACAAAGTTTGATTTGCTCAAGAACACAGACTAGTAAGTGTTAAGACAGATTTTAAACTAAGTTTTTTTGAATAAACTATGTTATTATAATTTTGGCATATAGTAAGTGCTCAATATTATTTCTTTTCTCCCTGTTCCTTTCTTTTTTTATTTCCCTTTGATCATACAGATCCATCATCAATTCATTGAAATAAATCAAATTCATGCAGATTTTTTTTCTGGTATACATTTCTTTTCAATGTATTTATTAGATTAAGATTATAATGTTATTAAAATAGGTTATGGTTTATTTTTTAAATGAAGATATTTTTATTTTTTCTTTGCCATTACTCTTTTTTGATATCACAGTTAGAATGTTACAGTAACATTTTTGAGCTTCAGATTCCTCATCTCTAGAGAAATGATTTGAACTAGGTAATAACGGCGGTCTTTTCCATCCCTAACAGGCTGTGAACGTACATCAGTGGACTTTCTATGCAACTTCCTTTTCAAAATTTTACGTCTATTTCATGCCTTCATAAAAATTAGTAAATGAAAGCCATTCATTGAAGTATCACATCTTGTTTCAGGATATGCAATTTATAGATAGGGAGTCCATCTAGTTTGGTTACTCTTTTATGTAGAATAAATTCATGAGTCAGAACATTTGAAGCTCATACTCTAAGATATTTACATTGCCTTAAAGTTTTATATTAATACATTTTAATTATAAAGTGCTGTCAGTGAGGGACTGCATCAGTAAATTTGCCAATTATTTATTATGTAGGATGTCACCACACCCAGGATGTCATTTCATCATGGAATCAAAAAAGTCTTTCTCACTCTAAGATAATCTTTCAAGCCAAGTAAACACCAAATGTCCCACTTGTATTTGTTCTATTTATAAAGTTCATAAAATAGTATGACTACGGGTGGCACACAGAGTAATTTAAATTGTGCTCATGCCAACATCTGTAAATGGTACTGGATATGAAGTGAAACTACGTTTGCAAGGCAACACTGAAACAGAGAAATTGATAGTAGAAAGTCACGCAAAACTTCAGGTAGATTTTCTATTCTCTTAATATCTAAGTTCAACTTGTACCAAATCTGAAAGGGTCAGTATCTAATTAAACCTTTGTACTAAATACAGAAGCAGTTGCTTCTTTACAGAAATATGCCTTCTGGAAACTTCTATAGCGCACGTCAAGTTTTGAGGATAAAAAAGCACATTTGTTATCCTAGTTCAGAGATAATTGCTTGCCATTAGGATGGTAGGAACGTAAATTTTACTCATTTCTGTCAGCTAGCATGTCAGCTTTCTAGACTCCATCTCCATCTGCCCCTCCAGTGACAAGCTGAATATCATTTTGCCTTCCACCAAAATGATTATGACTCGTAAATGTAAATTTCATTGAAATCACACGTGTGGAAACATTTATTACCTTTTTTTTTTTTTAAAGAATAGAGAAATCAGATAGATAGATCTTTGTTCAGCAACATTATAAAAAAAAAGTCATCTAAACTCATTGACTTTGCTTGTGACAGTGGTGTAAACACATTATTGGCTTTTTTCTCTCTCTCTCTTTTCCTCTTATTTTGCAAGAATTATGCATGCACTTGGCTGTCAAGCTTTAGACACAATAATGTCACAAAGGGGTCCTTACTCTGCCTTCCTCCTATGATGGGTGGTGGTGAGACCAGCCACCTGCATGTGCTCTTGTGCCAGGATTCTTGTCTCTAAGCCCAGAAGCCACATTTTAGTACCGCAGACTGTGACTCCAGGGAAAAGCCCTAATAAAAATAGTTGTTAGGCTTTTCCTTTGGTGTGCCACAAAGATCCTGGTGTTGCCATGGGCCACCCCCTGCCCGGTGTTACCGGTATCATAAGAACAAGCCTTACCCAAAGCCCCACCTCTGCTGAGGTGTCCCTGATGCCAAGATCCACGTCTTTGACCTGGGTCAGAAGAAGGTCAAAGTGGAAGAGTTCCCACTCTACGGCCACATGGTGTTGGATGAATATCAGCAGCTGCCCTCAGAAGCCCTGGAGGCTGCCCCTATTTGTGCCAACAAGTACATGGGGAAAAGTTGTGGCAAAGATGGCTTTCACATTGGAGTGGGGCTGCATCCCTTCCATACCATTCACGTCAACAAGATGTTGTCCTGTGCCAGGGCTGGTAGGCTCTAGACTGGTATGCGAGGTGCCTTTGGAAAACCCCAGGGTACAGTGGCCAGGGTCCATACTGGCCAAGTGACCATGTCCATTCCACCAAGCTCCAAAACAAGGAGCATGTGATTGAGGCTCTGAAGGGCCAAGTTCAAGTTCTCTGGGCACAAGAAGGTCCACATTTCCAAGTTTAATGCTGATGAGTTTGAAGACATGCGGGCTGAGAAGCGCCTCATCCCAGATTGTTGTGGAATCAAATACATCTCTCAGTCAAGTGGCAGGCCCTACATTCGTGAGGGCCTTGCTAGCACGGCCCCGTCTGACCTATGCCCACCAATAAACTGAACTTCCTGTCCAAAAATAAAAAAGCTGTTATTTCCCAAGTACCTACTGTTTTTGTTTTTTTTCTGATTCTCATCAAGTGCTTAGTATCTGCCAAGCTCCATTTTAAGCAATTTACACATATTAACTCACTTTAATCCTCATGATAACCCTTTGAGATACTATTATTATCTCCATTTTGCAGCTGAGAAAACTGAGGCACAGAGATGTTACATGCGCATAGCTAGTGAGCGTTAAAGCCAGGATTTGAACCCAAGCATATCTAGAGCATATACTCTTAATCATGACATACTTTTGTCTTTTATTATTTTATTCAATCCTGAAGAAAATCCTAATAAGACAGGCTGAGAGAACTGATGCTCAAAAAGGTTAGACAATGGCCTCAAGTGAGAACAGCTATGAAGTGGCAAAGGAAGGCCTGTCTGGTGCTAAAGGCATGCTCGAAGTGGTTCATGATATAGTAAGAGCTGCCCTCCTGCCCACTCCCTGTATTGCGCTGCCCTTCTGCCGGGGCTCCAGGTAGGAAAACCGCACGTTCTGCTGCAGCTGCAGCCTGTTCCCTTCCTGGGAAAACCCTATGGGAAGTCTGAGGAGCTGGCCTGCAGGTCCTCTGCTGGATGACATCGGTTCTGAGAAAAGAGGAAGAAAACAGAGGGAGCCGAGCCCATTCTTTTCTGAATTAGGTGCGTTTGGAATTATGCGCATTCAACCTGTTCATTTGGCTAAAACAAAACAACGGCAACAACAGCAAAACCACAAAAAGACAATGTGGCCTTTTTACAAAGATACTAGACCCTAGTCTTACATTTACCCTTGAGGATAAGAATCCTTACTGATAAGAACTGAGCTATAAAATATGGATACCGTGTCTCAAGTATTTAAGAATAAAGCGATAAACATGCAGATGGGGCCATTAATGAACATTAATTGCTTTAAATTAGGTTTTATTGTGCAGTGGGTAAATTGGAAAGTACACATTTGCATTGGTAATAGAAAATTAATTTAAATGCTTCAGGAAGCAAAATATCACCTGATGTGCTAAAACCTGTTATTTGTGGTAAGCTTAAAAGGAAACTTGAAGGGCGACTGTGTACTAAAAAATAAATAAATAAAGTCAATTATGCTGGAGGCACATACATGTGTGAACATCCCCTTAGCTTTAAACCATGCGTGGCAACTACATTTGCCCAGGCCAGGAAAGGTCCCAGATGGTGACTGGCTTAATGTTACATAGTTACTGCACTGTCTGCGAACACATGCTGGTAATGTGATGGCCCACCGTAAATCTAGGAGTTATATGGGCCCTCAGGAGATAATTCGAGCCTTCCTCCTCTCTGCAGAGAGGACATGTTGTCTTGAAATTGTCCAGAACAGATTGTTTCCTTAGCCAAGTCTTGTAAGTGTTTGGAGGGAAAATGTCTTCACCCTTCTCCATGGCCCATTTCCAGCCAGGAGCCATCAGCACTCATCAATGCCCGCACTGAGGAGACCTTCCTTCATGGCTTTCTCAGTCTCTCTGTTGTTGTGTGCCCTCGGGTAGATTCCCTCTCACAGGGACTCTGTAGGACAGAGTAAAACTGCCTCATAGGGTGTAAATCTTTATAGGAGCAGATCACCAGATCTTTTCTCCTGTAGAGCAGCTGGTGGGTCCGAACCACCAGCCTCTGGGTTAGCAGCAGAACGCTTAACCATTGTGCCACCAGGGCTTAAATTCATGTATTCTTAGTTAATCTTTTGGATAGTTGGTAACCAGAGGCTATGCAAGATTTGATTATTCTTCAACTTTCCTATTCCTGAATATAATAAACATTTTTTTCTTTATTCTTTTGCTCTTTATTCTTTTAATTATGTATTCATCTCATCATTTTGTTCTGGAACCTACTCTGAAAGGGGTAAATGTTTAAAACTAGCCAAAATTCTCTAATGGTTGCATAATAAAGATCTATCCTAAGGAGCTGGTGGTGAAGTGGTTAACGTGCTTGGCTGCTTACCGAAAGATTGGCTGTTTGGTCCCACCAGTGGTTCCAAGGGAGAAAGAAGTGGCAGTCAGCTTCTGTAAAGATTTACAGCCTTGTAAGCCTTATTGGGCAGTTCTATTGTGTCCTACGGGGTCACTATGAGTCCGAATTGGCTAGATGGCAATAAGACCCAAAGGCAAAAATGACAGGAAGTTGTCATCAATGCAGAAGAAAGACCTGGTAATCTGTTTTCAAGAAGATTACAACTAAGAAAACCCTATAGAGCAGTTCTATGCTGTAACTCATGGGGTCGCAATGAGTAGGAATCGAGTCAATGACGTTGGGTTTTAGTTGTGTTGTTCTAATGACTTAACCAATTGAGCTGCTGTTCCTTGAGACTGGAAGGAGGGGAAAGTGGGCTTGTGGCGGAGGAGTGGGAATCAAGGCTGGAGTGGCACGGAATACAGATGTGGCGTTGAGGAGATAAGTGGAGGCTAGAGATTTACACTGGCATCCATCAGTTTAGAGATTATCCTTAAGGCCATAAACAAAAAAAAAAATTTTTTTTTCATGGATTGGATGAAATCAATCACCTAAGGAGTGAATGTAGAAAATGGAGAGGGAATGGAGCCTCAGGGCGCTGTGGCATTTAGAGGTCTGAGAACAGGAGAATGGATCAGCAAAGAGGACTCAGAAGATGCCAGGCCAGAAGCCAATGAGAAAAATCAGGACAGTATGGTGTCTTAGAAGCCAGATGAAGAAAACACCTTAACCAGATGGAGTGGTCAACTGTGCTTAATGCTGCTGAGAGGTCAAATAAGAAGAGATCTGTGTTGGTCTTAGCAAAGCACTTTTAGTGGCCTAATAGTCAGCAGTTTGAATCCGCCAGGTGCTCCTTGGAAACCCTATGGGGCAGTTCTACTCTGTCCTATAGGGTCGCTATGAGTTAGAATCGACTTGACAGCACTGGGTTTGGTTTTTTTTTTCAATAGGGACAAAAGTCTGTTTGAGGTGGGGTTAAGTGAGAGTGGCAGATAAAAATCAGAGGTGGTGAATATGGAGGTTCTTTTCAGGGAGTTTAATATAAAGAGGAACAGAAGAGAGGTTGCTAGCACAGGGCAATGTGAGATCAAAAGTCATTTTTTTGAATGAGATGTATTAGAGCAAGAACGTATGCAGGTGGCAATGATTCAGTAAAACAAAAACCAAACCTATTGCTGTCAAGTAGATTCCGACTCATAGTGACCCTAGAGGACAGAGTAGAACTGCCCCATAGAGTTTCCAAGAAGTGGTGGATTCGAACTGCTGATTTTTCGGTTAGCAGCCTACCTCTTAACCGCTGCACCACCAGGGCCCCAATACAGTAGAAGGGAAAAATGATGATGTCAGAGAGAAACAAACGCTAGGAAGGGAATGACGGAGTGCTCATCCTAGGTTATTGCAGAGTTCTTCTATGGTTATTGGATGGAAGACAGTATATGGCTACAGACACAAGTAGTTTTAGAGATTTGGTTCATCAGATAAAATGCTGAAGTATTCTTTTTGTATTTTCAAATCAAATTTTGTTGCAGATAATCAAATATTTTCTTAGTCCTTTGAACAATCCATTGACCCTTGGAAGAGGATCTGTTTTGCCAGATGGGTAATGAGCAATTAACAGAGATAGAAAATGTTATTCTGTTTTTCTGCCCAACAATCTTCTCTATAGCTTCTGCCTGAATGGAGGTGTCTGTTGGCAGAAATGCCTTTCTGCTCCCTTATTATCTGGGCGATTTTCCATGCTTTTGTCCCAGATGCCTTCTTCCCTCAAAGCTACCTTTTTTTTTTTTTTTTAATGATTTTGGTTTTTTTGCTGTCATTGAGAATATACACAGCAAAACATAAGCCAGTTCAGTAGTTTGTACATGTACCATTTAGTGACATCGACTAAATTCTTTGAGTTGTGTAACCATTCTCACCGTCCTTTTCTGAGTTGTTCCTTCTTCATTAACATAAATTAACGGCCCCCTTAGTTTCTTATCTGATCTTTCAAGTTGCTATTGTCAATTTGATCCCATTAGATAGTTCTTAAAAGAGCATAATGCTCAAGGCAGAAATTTTTTTACCAGTTAAGCTAACTTATTGTTTGGTTTTAAGGAAACATCGGGGATATTTTTTGTTTAAGGTTTAAAGATTATCTCAGGACAATAGTTTCAGGAGTTCATCCAAAATTCATGGCTCCAGGATGTCTGGAGTCCACGAGAATTTGAAATTCTGTTATGAATTTTCCCCCTTTCAATGAGGATTTTTCTATGGAATCTTTGATCAAAATGTTCCGTAATGGTAGCCGGGCACCATCCAGTTCTTCTGGTCTCATGGCAAAGTAGCCGATTGTTCCTGGAGGCAATTAGCCAAACGTTTCATATCCTCCTTCTATTCCCGAGTCTCGTTCTCCTTTGTTGTTCCAGGGGAATAGAGATGAATTATTGTGCTTCGGATGGCTGCTTGCATAACTCCTTATGTACAACCAAAAACCTCATGGGATTTGGTTTCTTGGTTTGGAGGTTTAGTGGCACGGTTTCATGGGACATCCCAGTTAATTGCCTAATAACATGTTTAGTGCTTCTGTTCTGCCCCCCTTGTGTCTAACTCCATAGTGCCTGTGGTCTTAAAACTACCCCTTTAACACAGTCACATCTGTCAATCTGTTACAACCCTTTTTGTCCTCTTCAGTCTCGACTGGTTCCAAGTATAGCTCTGCTACACTGATTATTATGAGATAAATGATGTCTCTAAGTTAATTGCTAGAAATTAGTCAAGTTCCCGTGGCTTTCCAGGAGTTCTCCAGGCCACTGCCTGGATTAAGTTCCTCAGGTTTTTCCTGCTTTCCTGTAGCATTCTCTGCAGCCAGAAGTTGTGTGGGTGCTTCTGGCGTAGCTGCCCTCCTTGGGGTCCCCCACTGATCCTCCCCTCTGGCTTCTCCTTGGCCATGCTTTCTGAAACCTTGGATCAGACCTCCAGTGACACCAAGAACACTCTACGCACTTGAGCAGGACCTTACTAAAGGCTTGGGGATAACGAAATACGCCACCAGAAAGTAACACAACTATGACTAATAGGGGCCCCCTGGGTCCAAACTTGATCGCAAGACAACATTTACCAGGCCAACTCCCTTCCTGCTTCCACACGTGGAGGGCAAGGAAAGGGGCAAGCCCACTTCAGTGTTGGGATCTATCTATCTAGGTATCATCGTAGCGAAGAATCCAGGCCTAAAAGCCATCTTCCACCCTTTTCTAAATTCTCCAGAAGCAAAATCAGAAGCAAGTCTCTTCTCCTGTATTTATTTCAAGGCTTGATCATTTCCTGCACCAGGATTTACCCTCTTCCCACATGACTGATAGTGACAATTCCTTACAACTATAGTTATGATCCCCTGCAAGGGTGTGGCCTGGATCCATGTTGCAGGTAAAACAATTACCATAACGCAATTCCCACATTATGATTTATTTAGTCTTTTAAAAAAAAATTTTTTTTTAATCAAAGTAATACCTAAAAGCAAAGTAATAGTTTTTGCTGTTTTTTGAGTTAAAGAGTATTGCATGATTTGAAATCAGCACTCGTCTGCTCCATCAGCCCCACCTGCAATATTTGCTCCCAGAAGTGCCCAGGCCCAGTGCCAGAAGTAGGTGCTATCAAATCTCTTTTCTTCTGTGATTTATATCTATGTTTCTAAATACCTTGCTTACAGCTGTTTCTTTATTTTTTCATTGTAAATAGTATGTATTGGCTTCATCATATGGAATATGATAATTTTGCCCTCTTGTACCCCATTATACACATTTCCCACCCCACCCCCAATACAGACATATTACCAAGTGGTTAAATAGTCCAGTATTTGCTTTATTATCCCTGTGTATTATTCAAAGTTGAGCCACAAAGGGATTATGTTTCCTTTCTTGTACTATATTTTGTTTTACATAGAGCTTAACATTGCTTTGTTTCTTTGCTTAGTTTCTGCACCTGTCCTTAATTCACCTCCATACTTTTCCACCAAGATCTCAAATGCCTCTCAGTATGGTCTAACATATTAGGTCATCTCTACAGGCCACTTGTTTCCTTGGCAACACCTCTCCTGTATCTCCAGCTTCAGCTGGCCTGGTTGCTCTGTAAGGCTATTTTGCAGCGGTGTCCTGAAGCTTTCCTTCAGCTTCATCCTGCAAAAGCTCTTCATTGCTCTCCTGTGCTGGGTGCTCCATTTTCTCAATCTCAAGCCTTCCTTTTTCTTGGTTTATTTATTTATTTATTTTTTAATTTTTATGAGGGAACATACTTCAGCAGCTTCCTGAGAGAGGCTGCATAGAGGAGAAATGTTCTAAGACTTGGTACAACTCAAGAAGACTTTAGTTTACCCTTGTATTTAACTGATCATTTATTTGAGTGTAGAATTCTCGACTGTAAGCCATTTCCCTTGAGAATTCCTCTATTGTCTCCTATCTTCTGGTGATTATAAGAAAAATAGGATCCAATTTTGACTCTTGATATTTTAGAGGTGTATTTGTTTCCTGTAGCTGAGTGGCTGTCTCGGTAATCAAGTGTTGCTATAACAGAAACACCACAAGTGGATGGCTTTAACAAAGAGAAGTTTATTCTCTGACAGCCTAGTAGGTTACAAGTCCAAATTCAGGGTGTCAGCTCCAGAGGAAAGCTTTCTCTCTTTGTAGGCTCTGGAAAAAAGTCCTTGTCCTCAATCTTCCCTGGTTGAAGAGCTTCTCAGGTGCAGGGACCCTGGGTCCAAAGGCTACGCTCTGCTCTTGGTGCTGCTTTCTTGGTGGTATGAGATCCCCAACTCTCTGCTTGCTTCCCTTTCTTTTTATCTCTTGAGACATAAAAGGTGTACAGGCCATGCCCCAGGGAAACTCCCTTTACATTGTATCAGGAAGGTGACCTGAGTAAGGGTGGTGATACAATCCCACCCTAATCCCCTCAACATAAAATTACAATCACAAAATTGAGGACAACCACACACGGCTTAACCAAGTTGATACATACATTTTTGGGGGGACATAATTCAATCCATGACAGTGGCTTTAAACAACAGAAATTAATTATCTCACAGTTCTGGAGGCCATAAGTCTGAAATCACCATCTATGGGCTGAAATCAAGGTGTCCGCAAGAACGTGCTTCTCCCGGAGGCTCTCAGGAAGAATCCTTTCCTCTCTGCTCCTTCGCTGCTCGCTGGCTAGCAGCTTCTGATAACTGCAGGCATTCCTGCATTTGTGGCTGCCTCACTCTGCTCTTCAGCATGGAACCTTCAAGTCTCTCTCTGCCCTTTCTTCACACCGCCTTCTCCTTTGTGTGTTAATCTCCCCCTACCTCTCTCTTAGGAGGGTACTTTTGATTGTATTTGGAATGACCCAGATAATCCAGGATAATCTCCCCCATTTCAAGAACCTTAATTGAATTACACCTGCAAAGACCCTTTTTTCCAAATAACATTTTACAGGTTCTAGGGATTAAGACCTGGAATCTTTGGGAGGCTGTTGTTGAGCCTAGTATAGGCGGTAACTAGCATTTTATTGCTGTAAACTAGTGGAGGAAACCCTGGTGGCGTAGTGGTTAAGTGCTACAGCTGCTAACCGAAGGGTGGGCAGTTTGAATCCACCAGGTGCTCTGTGGAAACTCTATGGGGCAGTTCTGCTCAGTCCTATAGGGTCTGCATGAGTTGGAGTCTACTTGGTGGCCCTGGGTTTTTGAGGCAAGCTAGTAGAGTCTTTCTCTTTTGAAATTTCACACTGCTGTGCCTTGGTGTGGGGTATTCTCAGTCATTTTACTTTGGAGACAGTTTGTAGGCAATTTCGTCTAGAAACTCATCCCTTTATTTCAGGGATGTTTTCTTTATTGTGTCTATGAACTTTCCTTCCCCTGTAGCTCCTCTGTTCTCTCTTCCAAGAATTCCTACTGGCCAGTTGTTGAGCCTGCTAGGTCTTTCTAGGTTAATGCTCAGGTTTTCTTCTCTGTCCTCTTGGGTTTTCTATTTCTTGAACTTTTTTGCCAGTTACTGGGAGATTTCCTCAACTTGTATCTTCTGACCCTCCTATTGGTATTTTAAATTTTGATATCTGATATCTCATTCTTGTTATTCCTTTTTATAGCATCCAGTTCTTTTTTCATGACTGCAATATTTTCTCTGAGGAATTTCATAATGAATTTTTTAAAGTTTTCTCTATCACATCCTTTTCTTCCCAGTTTTTTTTTGTGCGTGTGTGTGTGTGTGTGTGTGTGTGTTTATCTATCTCTTTCATGTGGAAAACTTTCCTCAAAAGTCTGAATATTTCTCCTTTGCTCATACCTAATAGCAAAGTAATAAAAACTTGTAAGGTGATCACCAGGTAAATTAGCATTTTTATTAGGCGACCTCCAGTTGCCAATTCCTCTAAGTCTTTTTTCTCATGCAAGTGGCTGTTTTTCTGAGAGACCTTCTCTAATCTCTTCCTGGGGGGTGTTAGTCAGGCTGCTAGCCTGGAGCTGAGTGAGAGAAGGGCTGGGTTCCTCATCATCCATGATTCTCAGGATTATGGGTCTTACTATTATGAGTCTCACTATCGTGCCTCTTTTCCCATGAAACGCAAATGTACTCACTGTTCTTGGGTTAACATTCCCTCTGATTCAGCCTTCCCCTTTCTTGGTTTACTCTTATTTTGATGGGGGCCTGATTCAATCTTAGCAGAAAGCAAGTATCCCTTGTTCTGCCAGAAGAGCGGTTACCAGTCTGTGAGAGACAGGAAGTAGAAGCAATACAGATGTTTAACCAGTCCTATAAGAGCTCTTGCCTTACAGGCACGTATCACCTCCAATTCCTTAGCTTTTTGGGGGTTCATCAGTGCTTGCTCACTCACTTCCTCCTAGCCCCCCATCCCCGTGTCTCCCACCCACACACTACAGACTGATATTCAAGCACTGTCTTCAAAAATTTTGTTGACATATTTTACTTGCTATTGTCTCCTCTCCTACTTTCAAAACAAAAGTCTCTGTGAGCTTGTTGTTGTTGTTAGATGCCATCGAATTGACTCCAACTCATAGGGACCATGTGTGAACAGAGTAGAACTTCTCCATAGGGTTTTCAAGGCCATGACTTCTCGGAAGCAGATTTCCAGACCTCTCTTCTGAGGCATCTCTGGGTTGGTTTGAACGGCCAAGCTTTTGGCTAGTAGTTGAGCACTTAATCACCTGCACCATCACAGTTTACTGATACTTTTATCACGTTTCTGAAGAAAGCAGAGATAAACACTTAGACTACGCTTACAATGTTTACTCTTAGTCTGAAATAGCGGCAAATGTGTCATCCAAATTATCCATTCCAGCTTTTGCTGTGCTCTGCCTAGTCTTCTGGAAACCCTGGAGGTGTAGTGGTTAAGAGCTATGGCTGCTAACCAAAAGGTCGGCAGTTTGAATCCCCCAGGCGCTCCTTGGAAACTCTACGGGGCAGTTCTACTCTGTCCTGTAGAGTCGCTACGAATTGGAATCAACTCGATGGCAGTGGGTTTGGTTTTTTTTGTTTTGGCCTAATCTTCCTCACAATAGAAAATGAAGAGAAGTTTAGGCCTACACGTCTGTGAAAGTCCAATCTCCACTCCTGTTATTTGGGAGCTAACACTTGGACAAGAATGTAAACAAACAAAAAAGTCCACACCCCCACATACAAACACATATTTCTCGAGTATCGATTACAATTTTATGATATAACCCGTTGCTGTCGAGTCAATTCTGACTCATAGTGACCCTACAGGACAGAGTAGAACTGCCCCATAGAGTTTCCAAGGAGCGCCGGTGGATGCGAACTGCCAGCCCTTTGGTTAGCAGCTGCAGCACTTAACCGCTACGCCACCAGGGTTTCCAATTTTATAACATATGGAAATTTAAATCCCTATTTAGAGAAAATCGAGAACTATATATTCTAATTTTGAAGGAGAATCATTCTATAATTTCACCCAGTTTTCAATGGTACACTTTATGTTTCATTCTGAAGAATGGACATTTAGGTTATTTCATTGAGTATTGGGCTTCCTCAAGGAAATAAGTGGGCAGAATGAAACCAAATACAAAATAATATTTACAGAAGGAAGAGGTCCCCCTAAAGGGTTCCTTTCAAATAAAGGACCGGACTCTTCCAAAGGCAAACCCACTGCTCTAGACACTGCTGCTTCCACCAATGGGAATTCCAGTTTCAAAATAATGTACGATCCAGTCCCCCCTGGACAGTCAGTTACACGAAGGTGTTTCAAGAGAAGAAAGACTGAAGCAGGAGAGATTATTGTAAAGGCTAAATGTGGACTGGAATCAGACCGAAATTCAGTCTGAAGCAACTAGAAGGACTAGCCTTTCTCTTCAATTTTCAATAATAGCCCATATGGCCTCTCCCAGTGCTGCCACTGTGTGTGTGTGTGTGTGTGTGCGCGCGTGTGCACGTGTATGCACGTGTGTGGAGGTACATGCACACATACTGTCTACTTCAGATTTTAGCTATCAATCCACTCTATCCACCAGTGCAAATACTGGAATGAGCCAGTCCAGTTGGGTAGCTCACTATCTTTGCTCAACTGAGCAGGGATGTTCATATCAATTCAGCTATTCATGCAGCTGGAGATGGGGCTCCAGGCCACCCTATGGCTCTCAGTCAGCCTATAAATGAGTTACACTCTGGTCTCTTGCTCATCTCTAGTCTAGTCAGAGTCACTTGTGTACCACAGACAGCCCAGAGCTGCTTCTAGCCTCGGTCTCTACAGTCAGAGCTGCTTGAATCAGAAGCCGACTCTGGGGGTGCAAACAGTATAACTGATATGCCCAGTGCGAATTCCTAACCCCATTACAGTTAAATTAAACAAATGTCTATTTACTGAGTTAAATGAAGCTCAGTTATTCAAGATATGAATCACTCATATCAATTGTTAAGTACTACCAGGCTCAATAAATGTCCCTGATAAATTACTTTATGATTCCTTTTTCTACCTCAAAAGACTCAGATTACTAATTTTTTTGAAGTCCTCATCTCAGGTTGTGCTAGTCTACCTCAAAAATTTTGAGGGCTAAGTCATAATTTTCTAAATTATTTATGAGTGTGTTCTGCAGAAAAGACCAAGAGAAGTTGACGAGTCTTGTGAAGTCAAAATAAATGACACCCACTGCTCCTTTTCATCTGCAAGACCCATCACTCTGTCAAAGGCGTAACTTAGATTGCTGTGATCTGGTCCTCAGAAAGTTATTTTGGTTCTTCTAGCACCTTCTTGGTTGTGGTGATCAGCAGGTTTGGTGCACAAGAAATGGGGGAAGGATCAAGGTCACAGCAAGTAGAAAAAAGTTGGCTCTGTATTTGCCTTTATTCAAATACTAACTACATTATGATAAGTGCATCAAGTACCTGGAGCTGAAGAAAGGGTCATCCTTATGGGAGATTTTCTGATTACAGAAAAAGAAAAAAATTACTTGCCACATCTATTGAATCTTAAGTTCCATTGCGCTGAGTTAAAGTATGAGAATGTATTGTTCTCTTTTGAGATTCAGAGTTTTCTGTATGATAGCAGGTTGTTTGAGTTGGTTTGCATTTTTATAGGATATGTTTTCTCTACCAAAAGAGAGGAAATAAAGTGTAAAATAAGAAATGCCATTAAAGAAGGAGATAAATGAGTCAGATATCTGTTGATTGCATCCTTGTTGGTTTTGTGCCTTACCCCTGCCCCCCTCACTTTTTGCCAGCAGATGTGCTAGCTGGTTGGGACAAAAACCTCTCTGTAAATAAGAGGCGAATAGATTGGTGTTATGAGTATTTATTGGCTTTTAAAATAATTTTTAATTTTTAAGTGTGTGTATGCACAAATGCTTGAGTATCACAGACAGATAGACAGACAGATGATAGATAGATAGACAGGCAGATAGTTGCTGTTGTTGAACAAAAGTTAAAGTGAAGAGGTTACATACCGTTTTCGTTCCCTGAACTGTATTTCTTTGTAAAGATGATTTATTTTCAGGATATTATTAGCAACTCCATGCCCGTATCACTTTGCCCTCAATTTTCCTCTATGTCTTATGACATTATGTTGTAAATATTTGATTACATCTCTTTTCCCTCCTCCAGAGTTTGAGCCACACTAAACTCAAATAAATCTTATTTCAAATTTAAGTTAATATTGTACTTGGCCAAAACTTTTATTTATTTATTGTTTCATATTGAGTTCTTTAATTCAGAGAGTTATATTTAGGACTTGGGCTTAGGAAACTATGGTAATACCCCTACTTATAACACATTATTTCAGCCTTCTGGCTAATACTTAGAGCCAGATAAAAGCAATATTTGCCTTCTCAACTCAAAAGCAGCATGAACTGGTGACAAGAATACTGAGTTCTTTGGGTTCAGATTCTGGCTCAGCTCATTAATTGAGCACCTACTAATGGCTGCACTATCCACTTCATTATGTTTATTTTTCACATCACTTTGGCTCTTTGCGCGGCTTTCAGGGCTTGAGGCTATGAGTCAGAATCAACTCTACGGCAATGGGTTTTCACAGCATGAGGATGGTCTCCACAGGGTATGTGAAGAGCAGAACTTCAAATGGATGCTTTTGTTATTTATAACAAGTTATTAAAATGTCAACCCTGAACTCACCCTAGGTGTGGAGATGATAGGAAAATTACGTGTATTTCCTGGGCTGGGCGTAGAACTAAGAAGTCACCCCTGTGGGAACCTGGGAATAATTAGTGCCAGGCTATGCTCTCTTAGTCACCACACCTTCGCTCGTCTGGCTTATGCAGCAGAGTTCTTCTGTGTTTGTTATTTCACGTCCATGCGGTGAGATAGCTCTAGGTAACAGCCTGCTTCCATATTAGTAAATAGGAACTGCATGTATCTCTGGGTTCCTAGCATCATAGTGTAAAGGTCAGAAGTGGACTGATGACTGAACTAGTCAGTTAATTAGTTGATGATGACAAACATGAATAGCTGCTTAAAAGGCTCTGAGCAGGCTTGTTTAAGGCCCACTGCAGCATCCATTAAGGGTCCCTGGTGACACGATGGTTGAAGTGCTTGACTGCTAACTGAAAGGTTGATAGTTCAAAACCACCAGCGGCTCTGCAGAAGAAAAGATGTAGCAGTTTGCTTCTGCAGAGATTTACAGCCTTGGAAACCCTGTGGGGTCACTATGAGATGGAACCAACTCGATGGCAGTGTGTCGGGCAGCACCCGTTGGAACCCCTGAATGGTGCAAAGGGTTAACACACTTTAGTTACTAACCGAAAGATTGGAGATTCAAGTCCACTCAGAAACACCTCAGGAAAAAGGCCTGGCAATCTACTTTGGAAAAATCAGGCACTGAAAGCCCTATGGAGTGCAGTTCTACTCTGAGACAGATGGGGTCGCCATGAGTCAGTGATGACTTGTGGTTGGCTGCCTGCTACACTCCTAGAAGCTGGGACCAGAGACTCCTTGCTATCCTCCCCCACAACCAGCAACTGTACGAATCCTTAATATAAAGAATTACGCAGACACATTCGTACACACGTATTTGGACACCTTTATTTACTCTATCCAGCACCCCTCTGTCAGGTTGTCGTACTGTGGTGGCTCGTGTCTTGCTGTAATGCACTTCCCTTACCAACTCACTGTCAGTATTAGGAAGGAGAAGCAGATACTTTAAACGTATAAGCACAGAGACCAGCACAAGTGATGCCAATAAACCTTATGACAAATCAGCCTTGGAAGAAGTACAACCAGAACGCTCCATAGAAGCGAGAATGGCAAGACCTCCTCTCATGGACTTTGGACACGTTACTAGGAGGGACCAGTGCTTGGAGAAGGACACCATGCTGGTAAAGTAGAGGGTCAGCAGAAGAGAGGAAGGCCTTCAAGGAGATGGATTGACACAGTGGCTGCAACAATGGGCTCAAACATAACAACGAATGTGCGGACGGTCCAGGACCAGGCAGGGTTTTGTCCTGTTGTGCATAGATAGGGTTGCTGTGAGTTGGTTCTGACTTGACAGCACTTAACAACACAGCAGTTTACTTTGTAGGGCCGCTATGAGCCAGAATTGACCGGCCAGCAATGGGTCCGGTGTTATTTTGGGTGTTTACTCTCCCTCTCCTCATCCCTTGCCACCACTCCTGCCTGCCCCACCATTTAAACCCTGGCCTGCCTTTTTTTTTTTTTTTTTTTTGCCTTAGCAAGTGCCTCGAGGTAGAGCCAAAGACAGTTTATTCTTAGTTCTTACCACTGCTCAACAATCTTTTTTGGCTTGTTTCTTTTTTGTTTTAGTATGAGGCACTCACTTGAAATGCTGCTCTTCCTTTGCTTTCTGCCCCCACAGCCACCTTCTGTCACAGAGGCCGCCCACTCGGAACTATGGCAACCATGCTGCATCCAGCAGACTGTTCTTTGCCGTTCCTTTCTTTGAGGTGGACATCATGCATTCACTCATCAAACATTTAAGAATCTGGTATTCACTGGGATCCTACAATGAGATCAAAAGGTCCAGGAGATTTGGTCCTGACCTGGAGAACATTAGAGTCTATCAGGGAAGTTTGAGTGACTTAAGAAATATGGGCATCCAAGGCCCCAAAGCCCCCCTTCTGCCTGTCTAAAAGCAGAGGTGGTAGAAACACAGGGGAAGAATATCGGTCTGTAAGGAAAGAGACCCTGAGCCCCATCCTAGCAGGGGCTTCAGGGCGGGTTTGCAGCCTGGGAAACGCCAGTGCTCATGGGTGGGGAGAATGCTGCTCTGAAATGCCCTGGATCCATCCCAGCACCTCTTTCTTAGGGACAGCAGACACAAGCAGGCTTCTGTGCAGTCCCTGTCCTCTCAGCAGTTTCTGCACCTTTTGATGACGTCCATTAATCTCATCACCTCATTACCACATAGGTCACCAGCGCACCCCCACCATCCCAAAAGACTTTGTATCTCAGAAGAACCCCTGCAGCATGGATGAAGTGTAACCTGGCAATTCTCCTGCACATTTGTAAGCTCTACGAATGAGCAAATCTGTCTTGGAAGAAGGACAGACAGAATGCTCCCCGGAAGCAAGGATGGTGAGACTTTGTCTTACATACTTTGGACATGTTACCAGGAGGGACCAGTCCCTGGAGAAGGACATCATGCTTGGTAAAGTAGAGGGTCAGCGAAAAAGAGGAAGACCCTCAATGAGATGGATTGACACAGTAGTTGCAACAATGGGCTCAAGCATAACAAGGATCACGAGGATGGTGCAGGAGCAGGCAATGTTTTGTTCTGTTGTATATAGGGTCACTATGAATTGGAACCGATTCGACGGCACCTAACAACAACAACAACATGAAATCACTGGACACCTCTGAGATGTGGTAGGGAGAGTTAGTTTAGATAAACTGTTATTATAGGCTGGTTGGTGGGGCACTCATGAACCCATGCTCTGGGGATGGACTAAGATCCTTTAGGGCACACTAAGCTGGGGGCAGAACAAAGAGGACACTTCCGTTACACAAGAACAGAGTAGGGGTGGAGACAATATGTTCGTGCAGATGAGGAATGCCATGGATTGAATTACGTCCACCCAAAATGTGTGTATCAATTTGGCTGGGCCATGGTTCCTGGTATTGTGTGACTTGTATATGTTGTAAATCCTGCCTCTATGATATTAATGGGTCGCAGTTGTGTCAGTGAGGCAGGACTCAATCTTCAAGATTGGATTGTGTCTTGAGGCAATCTCTTGAGATATAAAAGAAAGAAGCAAGCAGGGTGGGGGGGACCTCATACCACCAAGAAAGCAGTTGCAAAAGCAGAGCATGTCCTTTGGACCCGGGGTCTCTGCTCAGAGAAGCTCCTAGTCCAGGGGAAGATTGATGAGAAGGCCGACAGAGAGAGAAAGTCTTCCTCTGGAGCTGACACCCTGAATTTGGACTTTTAGCCTACTTTACTGTGGAGAAATAAATTTCCCTTTGTTAAAGCCGTCCCCTTGTGGTATTTCTGTTGCAGCAGCACTGGATGACTAAGACAGGGAGGGTTCAGCACCACCATAGTCCTAAGAGATTAAACTATAGCTTTTACTACTATCTGCATGGGCTGCCATAGGCTGACTTGTGAAGACTGATGTACTAAATACTGACCCACCATCTTAGTATAACTGCCTCCTTTCCCCGGGCATATTTTTCTTCCCATTCTAGTGATATTAGATTTCCAGGGACTCCATACATCATAAGACTCACTGCCAGAATTCCAGACATGGTGAAAAATAATAGGAAAGATTTGGGAGCATGTGGGCGTGGTAAGAAATCTTGGAGAAAGGGTGTGATGGTTTCGGAGACACGTGAACATGGTTTCAAATGCTTGCTTCACCATTAACTAGTTATACGGTTTTGAACAAGTTATTTAAGCTCTTTTAGCCTCAGTTTCAAAACCTTAGAAGTAGAGGGAAACTACATCATTAGGTTGCACCCCTCCCCCAAAAAAACACTCAAAATGTGCCCTGTAGGTAGCTACCTCCTTTGCCTGGTTGGGATAGGGAGATTTGCTTACATGAGTTTCAGATAAGGTTGGCTCTTCTAAGAATAATTATACTTGATCATATAAATTTCTAACGAGTGTTAGAAATAAAACTAGGCACCAAAATGATCACGATAAGAAGAACTTGTTAAACAGGTAGTTATGACATCTATTTTCAACCAGTCACCTTTGTCAAACCAGAAAATCAGTGTAGACTATTCTTTCTCTCTCATCCACGACTTTTCAAATGCTTGACAATACCTTCTCTCCACCCAGCTTCTTCCACCCTAGCCTCTCATGACCTCTTAGCTTCTGTCATTCTACCCCACCTCAAACCATTCTGCACTCTTCAGTTACTAGACCTATCTTTCAAGAAAGCAAAATTGCTCATATCCTCACTTGATTATACCCTTCATTGGCCTTATTGTCCGAGATTAAAATCCAAACTCCCTTGGTTGGGTATGCAAGTCCTTTTCTTAACCTTATCTCTTTTTATTATCATTCTCAATACATCCTACTGTGGACCTTGTGATTCCAATGAAATAATTTCAAATATTTTTTCTTGTCGTTGTTAGGTGCTGTTGAGTTGGTTCCAACTCACAGTGGCCCTATTTACAACAGAATGAAACACTGCCCAATCCTGTACCACCTTCACAATTGTTGCTATGTTTGAGCCCATTGTTGCACCCTCTACTTTACCAACCATGATGTTCTTCTTCAGTGACTGGTCCCTCCTGATAACATGTCCAAAGTACATGAGACAAAGTCTTGCCATCCTTACTTCTAAGGAGTATTCTGGCTGTACTTCTTCCAAGACAGAGTTGGTTGTTCTTCTGGCAGTCTATGGTCTATACAGTATTCTTCACCAACACTGTAATTCAAAGGCATAAATTCTTCTTCGATTTTCCTTATTCATTATCCAGCTTTTGCATGCATATGAGGCGATTGAAAATACCATGCCTTAGGTAGGCACACCTTACTCCTCAAAGTGACATCTTTGCTTTTGAACACTTTGAAGAGGTCTTTTGCAGCAGATTTACCCAATGCAATACATCTTTTCGTTTCTTGACTGCTGCTTCTGTGGGTGTCGATTGTGGATCCAAGCACAATGAAATCCTTGACAACTTCAGTATTTTCAATATGACATTGTTTATTGGTCCAGTTGTGAGGATTTTTGTGTTCTTTATGTTGAGATGTAATCTGTACTGAAATCACAGAATATTTTCTTAGCGGCAGAATATTTCTTCAGAGGGAATCTGAGTCAAAGCCCAATATGTAAAATGCATGAAACTGGGCTGCTGTTCTTGAGCTCTGAGGTGGACGTTTGCATCCTCAATAGTAATTACTCAATCTTTCCCACTCCCCTTTCTCCTCCACTGAGAGGTTCTCTGTAGCCCAGTTTTTAAAGCACTGTCTAAGTCTGGATATGCTGAACTTGTGACCATTTATTGAACAATCCTTGTTCCCTTATGCCTTGTCTAGAAATCCCCTTTTCTCCTTTTTTCTTCTATATCCATCTGCCTAAAGCCTTCTCATCCTTTAGTATTCAGTTCAAGTGTTCGGTTCTGACTACCTGGGCAAAATTAGTTCAATGTAATACAATTGTTTGGGTATATTCTTGTCCATCGCACAGACTGAGGTGCTGGAGGTCAAGGAAAATGTATCATTTGTCTTTGTGTCTGGCCTGTAGTGAATGCTTCATAAATCTGCTGGGAAGTAATAAAACACAAGTACCATTACGGGTTATTTTTTTACTCTGAAAGAATTAACTAGTACACTGCACTCAGTAGAGATGTTAAAGGCATTTGTCCATATGCATAAATGTATGTATTTATAAATATGTATATGACCCCTTTTATCCACCAATGCATATTGAGTTCATCGACCTTGTGTTTGTGCATAAATTTTTAGGTAGCATAAGAACATTTGAGTGCATACAATCTGCATATCGTTTAGTTTCTTGTTATATTCACCACACTCAGTAAAATCTTGCCTCCTGAAGCTTAATGTTTTATTTCTATTCTGTGTTTAGTCTCTCCTTTCTTCCTATGCAGTTATGTTTAAGGATTTTTTGGAACATGATGATTCTTTGATATATGCTAATTACCAGAGGAACTCCAGATGGAATTGGGCAAACGGAGGAGACAGGCTTTGGCTCCAGGGGCCACTGGTGGTGTAACTCCATAGATCCTGGAGGTGCATTCCTGGATTTTATACCTGGTACAGAAGAGATTTCATAATAGGAAATTGTGTTCATTAAGCCAAAGTGCTTCAGGTGAATTCATTACAGAAACCTTATTACAGGCCAATAAAGAAAGATGCACTCATATTGATATTTTAAAGTAAATGATGGATTTATTTTATTTTGACCATGATGCAACTTTGCATCAGCTGATGGGTTTTTCCCATGTCTTTTGTTGGTGCCAAGTGGAAATAATTCTAGAAAAGCATCCTATTAACATTATTAAAAATCCTTTGCACATTTTTCAGAAGCAACTCTATATTCTCCCATTCCTTTTTATAAACAGGAAACTAAATTACCTTTAGAGATTTCTACATGAGACTTTTCCCTTTTTTTATATGTAAGATCCATGAATGGAAATTATTTCATGAAGGTGTGTTTGATGCAACAGTGCCGTCATAAGAGTTGTTTGTATCACTTGTCCCAGTCTCTGCGCCTTGTATATTTAAGCATCTGCTTATCCTCCTTAATACTGATAGTGTGTTAGTAAAGACAGTGCATTAATACGTCGTTTACAGCATAGAAATGTCAAACACTGGTTCGTGCTGCTGGAGTCCAGCTATATATAACTGCACCCATGAAATCTGTCTTATCTGTGCCTCAGTTGGAAATGTCAATTAAAGAAGGAGTCCAGTCTCATTAGAAGAGCTCAGTGACAATGCCATGATAGTCACATCTGTCTGTCAAATTTTGTTTCTCCCTACATTTTGATGTTTTAATTAAACCTTGATATGCCTTGGCAGAATTTTTACTGCTGGAGACAATTCTCTGAGAGAGCCTCGTTTTTATTATATGTTCATTAAGAAGACATTGTAAGAGCAGGTATTATTTTACCATTGATTTAATGCATTCAGAATTCATAATAGACCTGTCTATATTTTGTCACTTTGTTTACGAGCAGATGGTAGCCCAAGCATTGTGGGAACAAGATGAGTTACCACCCGTACTAATAAATGTTGGTGTGTGTGGCTGTCATCTAATTGTTGTGAAACAGTCTTCATTCCTGAGGAAGTAGTCTCTTCATCATATGTTTAATTTCTCTTGGTGTTTATGGACTATTACTTGCCTGCATAAGAAAGAGACTTTACATTTTTCTGTAAGGGGAAAAATACGTTAGTAATTTTAACAGTGGAAAAACCAAAACAATTCCTAAGTTGTTTAACATAATAGAACACCATTGTTTTATTTCTCAGTTTAGAAAACTTTTGTGGTATGAAAATTACAAATCACAGAGAATCTGAAAACAATTGAAATGTGGGTGGGTGGATGAGCTGGATCAGCCGTGTTTGTTTTTAATAGAAGTAGGCATTTCTGGGCTGAATGACTTTGCATCTGTCTCTAATTGAAATGATCTTTGTATACTGAGAAATCTGGAAGGTTAAGCTCAGAACTAAGTCACTTCCTATCATCCGTTAATATTTACTTATCTAGAAACAGCTAAATGGTTGCAATTTTGGAAGAAGCAGGCTTGGATAAAAAGAAAAAAAAAAATTTTTTTTTTTTTTTTTTCTTTTTACTTCAGGCTAAATACTGGTTTCACACATAATGTGTTGCCCTAATGACGAAACTGTTTTTCTCAGGTTAAAAAATGTCCTGTATTTTCTACTATTTATGATTTCTAGGAAACTGGTTACATTTACTCTCTTTTTTCCCATCTCCCTTTTTTTATTTCAATTTTTTTTCTTAATGTAACTTTTACTGGTTTCCACATGGATGCTCCCAAAGTGGTTTGTTTTAAAATACATTTCTGTATATCCAGAGACACCACATTCAGGGGGCAATAGGGGTGTCCAATTTTCTAATGGAGACCTGGTGGCGCACTGGTTAAGAGCTCAGCTGCTAACCAAAGGGCCAGCAGTTCAAATTCACCGGCCTCTCCTTGGAAACTCTGTGGGGCAGTTCTACTCTGTCCCATAGGGTCGCTATGACTCGGAACCAGCTCGACGCCACCACCACCACCAACAACAATTCTTGAATGCTTTAGGTGACTTATATTTTGTCATTAGTATTTGATGCCATTTAAAAAATTTTGAAATGAAGACTTGACTTGGAGTCAGCAAAAGCACAGATAGGATCAAGGCTGGGAGATTTGTGTGTATAATTTTAGATGCTTCTCCAAAACTCAGGACTGAGAACGAACTGGCCAGGATGCCCATATTGGTGAGGGACATGAGGGTGGCCATTGATCCTACAAATACATTCGCTCACAAAGGCAACCTGTTGCTTGACAGAGACTCGAACTTCAAATGTCTCCTGGCTCTGAAGTGTTCCCATTGTGTTGTCATCTTTGCACTTAACATCCTTTCACGCTCTTGACACTTGAACTGACAGCCCTAACCTGTTATCACTTGGTGGTGCAGCTCTGTGACATGAAAGGCACAGCTAGTTACAATGCGCTTCACAGTGACATATGACAGCAGGAACGCCAGCAAAGACCTACGGAAGCAAGAATTCACTAGGTGCCTTTAAGAGTTGCTTGCCATGACAGTAGCCGTAGAAAAATCTGTGTGTATATGTGCGTGTGTATACATACTCAACACACATACATATTTACATAGCATTTATGATTTGACTCTTTGTCTGAATTTAGCCTGTAGCAAAGACGTTGTTGTTAGGTGTTGTCAAGTCGGTTCCGACTCATAGAGACCCTAGGTACAACAGAATGATAAAAACAATCAACGAATAAAATGAGTATTCAGCACACAGCACATAGAAGCGGCCTATTTGCCAGTGACTGGTTCTCTTAATCTGACAGTCTTCTATTTTTAATAGGTAAGTATCATTTAAATATTATCCTCTCTGCCGTGATTCCAAAACAAACTAATGAAAGTGAAAATACAGTCAGTCCCATCATTTTGGTACTGAGTAGACCAGACATTTATTATTTCACTAAAGTCAAAAGGATTTATTGGCAGATTGTTAATTTCTCTTCTAAGCTCCTTCTGGGTTTTTGTTTCAGGAGTGTAAAAGATGGAAATAGCACAATTGATTGTGGGAGGAGTATTAACTCTTAAATACCTGCCATAGGAATATGGGAGGACAACACCCATATTGTACGTTGTTGCTTTACTGAAGTTTTTGTCATAAGCACATGTTTATGGTTCTCATTAGTAATGTATCGAGTAGGTTCCGTAGGGTTAGATAATACCCAGAGAATGACCACGGCATTAATTCACTAATTAAGTTAACATAAGCTGAGCATCAACAATCTCAGGCATCATGAGGTGAGGTGTGAGACAGATACATTATGTCCATCCACCTAGGAGTATGCCTGCTTCGTGTGAGGCCACCTGGGAAAAGAAATACAGTTATACTCAAATAGATAAAATGTCACATCTTAAACACAGATCCATAATAGGGAAGAGGAAAATGACTGCATTTTATTCCTCTTTTTCCCCATTTACCCAGAGTAATGTCCCAGAATTTCCAAGGAGCTAAGAAGTGCCATCCACATTCAGGTCACGTTGCCTAGACTCCCTGCCAAATCGTAATGGCCGAAGAGTAATTCTGAGAATGATATGTTCAAAATACATTTTAGGGGCTCAGTTAATGACAGGGACAGACAAAATTGCAGGTATAAAGCATTGTGATTATATTTTAAAACTGAAAATAATTTCATTTTTGGAGTTTACAAGCTCCCTCACCTAAGTTATTACTTTCTCATTGGAAAAGTAACCCATCATTAAATTTTCATACAAGGAGGAAGGTGTTTGCTTGCAGATGTGCACAACTCATCATTACACTTTCGCATTTCCACTCATCTCCTCCAAATTGGGGTCTCACTTTCCCTACAAATATGGCTTGAAAAGCCTCCTCTTCACCTATTTATCCAAGCAAAGGATGACCTTTCAAGCCGGGGGCGGAGGGGTGGGGAACTGTTGCATGTGAAAAAACATTGATGTGAAGACCAGATTGAGATTTAGCCCAGAGCCATGTTTTTATTCCCTTTTAATAATTATAGTTTATTACCTGTGTAGGTAGTGCTGAAATAGCGCTTAGCTCAGCTCAAAGGCCAAAGCCATCTAAAAAATGTCTTGAATTATTATTGTAGTTTTCTATTGAATGCAAGGTAGCTGAACCCATTCAGTGGCTTTAATGTTCTGTCTTGTATTGGCCATGCACATCCAAGAAGGATTAATAGTCATTTTCTTGTTGGTGTTATAATTTAGTGCATCTAATAACTTCCGTTCATAAGATACTGAAGGCACAAGACAGCTCCTTCCCTCAGGAAGCTCATGACCTGTGCAACCAAATAATAAAGTAGAAAAGGCTGGTTGAGAAAGTAAGCATGCTTACAGTCAAAAACAGTTATAATTCCATAAGTAAGTTCCAGGTCTCTCCTCATTGTCTCTATATAAAATTATAGTAATGGAGCTTAATTTTTTCCATTGTGGAAACTGACTTAGAAAAGAGCTATGTAACACTCATGTTGAGGGTTGGGACACACATGCCATAGATACATTTTATTAGGCATCTATTGTCTATTTTTTTTTATACAGGATGTTTTGTTTTCATGATATCCCCCATGTGATATTCAGATATATTAAAATGTGGGTTTGGGTATTTAATAGTCACTGGCGATAAAAGTACAATTTAATTTGTGCATGCTTGTTGTTCTCTTTCCTCCAGGCCCTCTTTTCTCCTTTTTGTTAAAGAAACACTGAACAAATTACCAAATATATACTGAAACAACCAGAAGAACCTTATTTTTTTTCCCACAAATCTGAAGGTAAAATGTTCATTTTGTGTTTCAGTAGAACAAATACACAAAATAATGCAGTGAAAAAATAATACACGCAGTGAGAAAAATTCATAGCCTCTACCCCCAGATAATAAATTGTTTTTAATCCACAATAGAATATTTGTGTGGTTTCAAAGCAGGGTATTAAAAAGTTTTCTTGGGGAAGAAATATCTGAGTTTGGGTTTTTTTTGTGCTGTAACACATGGTGTTTTCTTTTTCTGTGATTTGGTCACAGTTGGCTGAAAGTCAATTACTTTGAATTTGGGCAACTTATGTTGGTGACACTTTGAGACAGAGTGAATTTAAAGAATGACTAGAGTATGCACAGTGTCTCTTTACACATGCTCGCAAAGGAGCTCACTTGGTATTTTAGATTTGCAAAGAATGAAGGACAGAAATGATTATATATTTCCAACTCACATATCAGCCAATCTCTGAAAAACCTGAAACACCTTCTGACTTTAAAATGATCCGGCAGTGTGCATGTCAATCCAAGAGGAGGTTCACACTGTGGGCTAGGTATATCTAGACATTATCAAGCATAGGCCTGGGTGTGGTGGTTGGTGGCATTAGGAATAGAGTAGTAAAAGGTAAGGGGAATTGTCAAGGATTGAGACCTTCTGCCCTTCTGTTGCTGTTGTTATGTGCTGTCAAGTCGATTCCGACTCATGGCGACCCTTAGGATGGAGTAGAACTGCCCCATAGAGTTTCCAAGGCTGTAAATCTTTACAGGAAAAGGTCACCTTTTGGTTAGCAGCCAAGTGCTTAATCATTGCACCACAAGGGCTCCTTCTGTCCTTCTATCCATTGCTTCCCATTGCAGTTGAGTCAGTTCTGACTGATAGCAACTCTGTAGGACAGAAAACTGCCCTATACGGTTTCCAAGGAGCAGCTGGTGGATTCAAACTGCCAACCTTTTGGTTAGCAGCCAATCTCTTAACCACTGCACCACCAGGGCTCCTCTGTCCTTCTAGGCACCTGAAAAATACCGTACATGTAGGGAAAAAAAAAGGCAGTGAAGCACAATGAGGGTGCAATTTCTTACTAAATATTGACTAAAAAAAAGAATAATATAGTCAAGCATGGCTTCACCTTAAATCACATCATTTGGATAACGTGTCTACGAAAGGAACTGACTAGCTCGGGCTCCGGCTTTGTCAACCAAAGCCTTTCCCTGGTGGTACTAAGGTAGGCAGTGGGAGTTGAGCTAGATGCTGTGCTTTCAGGGTTTTTAAGTGCATTTCTGTTTGTGTGTGTGTGTGTGCGCGCACATGTGTGCGCGTGTGTGTGTGCATGTGTGTGCGTGTATGCATGTGTGTGTGTGTGCATGCATGTATGCGTGTGTGTGGTGTGTATCTGTGTGCCCACGTGTGTGTGTGTGTGTGTGTGTGATTTACTTGGCACCATCTGGCTGATGGCACAAAAGTAGGATTACTAGCTTACATCAAAGGAGTGCCATATCAGACCCAGGGTGCTTTCTTCCTTCTGTTTTTAATTGCTGTCCCCACCTTTTCAGGCTTTATGAAGGCTACTGCTGAAGGAATAATAGAGAAAAGATGCTTACTTGATAAAGAGGTTTATTCTCACTCTATCAGCTGTCAGATTCCTGGCCTCAGAATTTAAGTGTCTCTCTGTTAATGAGTTTTTCTTGAACTTATGAATCTGTCAATTGTGTATGAACTTGGCCTTCTCTAAGGTGACCTGCTTAGCGTGGCGAAATGTATTTATCATCTTCATTAAATAAGCTGCCATCAGTATGCAAAGGTCCTCCTACTCCTTGGCTTGTATCTTTCTTTCAGGCACTGTGGTCCGTTTAGTGTATCCCAGCAATGCTTTTCCAAGTCTCTTGCATTCCAGACCCCTCACTTTAAGCAACCACCTCACTCCTGTCTATCTGAATCCTGTTTAGCTTCAAAGCCCGCTGGAATCTTGTGCTCCATGAAGTCTTTTCTTCACCCCAGTCAACAGAGCAACCATATATTGGGTACCTATTATGCTCCGTTATTATGCTCCTGGTGGCACAGTGGTTAAGAGCTATGGCTGCTAACCAAAAGGTCAGCAGTTCAAATCCACCAGCCACTCCTTGGAAACCCTATGGGGCAGTTCTACTCTGTCCCATAGGGTCGCTATGAGTTGGAATTGACTCAACGACAATGAGTTGGGTTTGTTTTTTTTGGTTATTATGTTGCAGGACTGAGCTAGGTGCCTTGTTTTCCTGTAAGAAAGTTGGTGCTGAGGCAATGCAGTGCAGTGGTTATAGGTTCAGACTTTACCATCTGGCCAGGTCCTGCTGCTTACCAACTGTGTGATCTGGGCAAGTTTTTTTTTTTTTTTTTTTTTTAATGTCTCTGCATCCTAGTTCCATAGCCTGTAAAATGGGAATATTCAAAGTACATCCTTCATCGGGTTGTTCTGGGGATTAAGTAAAATGGCATAGGAGGGGTTAACACAAAGCATATAGTCAGCACTCAGCAAGTCATTATCACTCCCAATCCTCATTAGAGTCCTGGAATGAATGAAGGTATTACTAACTTCTCTCATAGCCAGTAAGTAGATGAACAGGAATTTAAATTCAGAATTTGTTAGATAATAAACTCTAGGTACTTCTCTACTTCCCATATCTTGCCCTCATCTAAACTCCTAAAGTACTGTAGAACTTAGTTCATAATTACAATGCACTATCTTCTGGTATACTTTATGTACATGCTCTATTAGCCAGTGATTAAATGACAGATTAACCAGTAAGCACAGGATATACCAGTTTACAGTATGCAACATATGCATGGGATTAACTGTGCTTATATACTAATCTATAGTGCACAACTTCACCTGGCTTTCACGACACCGAAGATGAGTTAGTGAGTGCAGTGAAGCCTGTGGACCCATGTGAAACTGTGCACGAGATTAGGAAGTAAACACCATCAAGCCTGTGTGTACCTTGCCTACTGGACAATCTGTCCCTGGCTCTCTATCCCTGACTAAATTGCCAGTGACATAAGAAAAACTTAAATTCATGGCTTGTACTTAGTAAGAGATTCCCCCCAAAAATGTGTTAATCGGATTCTTAGTCATCAGGATCACCAATTTTTTTTTGTAGTTATTTTTATAATTGTTTATGTGAGTGACTGATGTACAAGAATAAGCACACTTACTTTGCAAGCATGAAGGAGCTGCATTTCAACTTTTGGTTCATCGTTAGAGACAGACGTACAAAGAGGGGCCACAACCTTCTTGCCCATGCTTTCATGCTCAGCGTCCTGGGTGGCCTATGTGTCAATGGATGTTTGCCCCAAAGTGTGATATCACCTTCAGATGGTGCTGGCACCTCTTAGTTTGTTTTAATATTTAGTGTCCAGTTTTGATTTCATATTAACATTGATGCTTGGCTATATAATAGGCTGGTTACTAGGTTGGTGATTCACAGCAACAGGGGTAAAAGCAGGGAAGAAAATTGGCCCATTTTGAGAAAAGACCTAGGTGTCTTGGTGTCCTTTAAATTCTCATGTTGTGAATTTGTAGTCAGGGAAGGTGGTGATGGATGCTATGGATAGAAATCACCTCTAATGGGCTGAACGTTACTAAATGATGGATTTGAGATATTTGACTCTGTCCTTACGAGGAGGACTTTATATTTCATTGCATCCTTTAAAATATTAGGCTTAAAACAAGGATGAGTCTTCAGATTGAATGAAATAAAAACTTAAAGGGAAAAAAATCATTAAAAAAAAATACTGAAAACAAGAACCAGTGGACTCCAAACCTTAGACACACTGCGAGCATACCGGAGCATTTGGTTTTGTTACTCAGGCTGTAATTTATATGCAGACATAGTCTGCTGGGTATGATTTACTATTCAAAATGCAATCAAGTCATCTTTGTTTGATAGACAGGTATTTTGAGTTTTCATAACAAAAGTTTTTCTAGGCACTATTGCACGATTCTCTTCTGAGTTGGTATTTTGAAACCAGATGATGGGCTATCTCGTAAACACAACACAGACTTCTCCAGCGTGCTCCCCGGGACCTTCATGGATCATCTGAAATGAAAGTCATCTCCCAGGCAAGAAAGGAATGCTGAAGGTGTACTCTTGGCTCCTACATCTTGTAATGTTCACCTCCATTTTGCCTGGACAGAGATTACCTTTCAAGCCCTGTTGAGGACTTCTGACATTGTCAAAATACAGTTTTTGATGACTTTTCAAAAGTGTCTCTGTGCAGTGATCATTACTCTGCATGGTAACTACCTAGGGGAAGGGAAATAAGAAAATCCATTCCCAACACGGAAAAGTCTGGTCACTTGTGATGTGAATGCACACAAGAGATATAAGAAAGTAATATGCATGTGGCTTTTATTCTCTTTTTTTGTCACTGCTCAGCTACTTAGGCCTGGCCATCTGCTTCCAAAAGGTCACAGCCTTGAAAACCCTATGGAGCAGTTCAGCTCTGCACACATGGGGTCTCCATGAGTTGGAATTGACTAAGTGACAACTAACAACAACAACATTGTCACTGCTCAGCTATTATGGTTTTCAAATGTTCGATCCATAAATTGGGAATAAATGCCTACCTAACAGATTGTTGTTGTTGTTATGTGCCCTTAAGTCGGTTCCAACTCATAGCAACCCTATGTATAACAGAAGGAAACACTGCCCTGTCCTGTGCCATCCTCACAATCATTGTTATGCTTGAGCTCATTGTTGCAGCCAGTGTGTCAGTCCATCTCATTGAAAGTATTCCTCTTTTTCGCTGACCTTCTACTTTACCAAGCACGATGTCTATCTCGAGGTACTGATCCGTCCTGATAATGCGTTCAAAGTATGTGAGATGTAGTCTTGCCATCCTTGTCTGTAAGGACCGTTCTGGCTGTACTTCTTCTAAGACAGATCTGTTCATTCTTTTGGTAGCTCATGGTATATTCAATATTCTTCGCCAACACCACAATTCAAAATCATCAATTCTTCGGTCTTCCAAAGAGCAGTATAGATTAGTATAGAGAAATATCAAATTAAAATATCTAACACAGTCTTTTTTGCACAGCAGGTCCTTAATAACTTTAAGTTCCTTTCCTGTCCCATAAAGATTCCATTCTATTGATCATCTATTACTATGTCTTCACAGGAGCAAATGCTATATTAGAAAGTAATAAGTCAAGACAAAAGACTAGTAGCCTTTAATGGATCTGCTTCACTTCACGTCTCAGCAAAATGTTTATTTCAAATTAATGTGTCCTGACATAAGGAGGGGGTGTCGTCAGCCAAAATATTTAATTTGCAGCTGTCTCATGATTGGTAAGTTGTCAGAGGGCCATGTGTAAATGACTGCTCTGGCGACAGGCTACTGAAGATAAGAGATTTAAACTGGGGTGTGAAATGTAAGATAGCAAGCTTCCATATGCCCTGCCCTCACTCATTTGAACCCTTAACGCACAGTCTCTCTCTAATGTTGGTCAACTGAATGAACCCCATTTTATCCTTTCTTACCCCTGGTAGTCATATACAAAGAGAAGGAAGAGGCAAGTGGCTGGAATTTACAGAAACACACTCTAATTTAGGTTTTTGATTTTGTAAGATGGTACCAGCATGCTTTGAGCATTTGCCCACCAGCTCAGGCAGGTCTGTTCAGTTTGTCCTTTCCTTTCCAAACTTTTTTCTCCCCCTTTCTCTTCATTTCTTTCCTTTTCTCCTCTCCCAGTTGGAACAGCCTGAACACTCACTCAGCCGAGAGATGTTAAAAAAAAAAAAAAGAAGCAAATTTGCGGATTGTTATATTGAAGAAATTAACTCTCAAAAGAACCCCTGCTCATAACTAAATTTTAATCAAGACACTATCCTGTCTCATTTAACTCTTGCCTCAATTAATCACCTGTGCTTAGGTATTATGGTCCCTGTGTGTTATACAAGCGGTGCCCTGGACTGCTAACCTAAGGGTTGGCAGTTTGAACTCACCCAGCAACACTGCAGAAGAAAGACCTGGTGATCTGCTTCCGTGAAGACTACAACCAAGAAAACCCCGTGGGGGCTTCTACTCTGTCACATGGGGTCACCATGAGTCGGAATCAACTTTTTTTGTTGTTGTTGTTTTTTCTTTTAGTTAAGGATTATTGTTCTCACTCTGTAGGAGATAAAACAGTGACAGAAGTTAAGCAATGCATCATCAAGGTCACACAACTTGCAAGTAAGAGACACAGCATCCGCACTGGAGCCTAAGTCTAAATAAAATGTGCTTTTGTTTTGGCTGCCCCAGCTGAACTAGCTGAACTAAATCACATTTATTATGACAAAGAGAAAAGCCAATACTTAGAAAGGTGAAGATCAATCACGCTGATAATCAGCTAAGATTGAAATCTTCAGATTCACTCAAGCAACATACATTTCTAGGAAAGAAATAGCTTATTCAATTCTGCAGAATTATTTAGCCTTAGGGTGCTTGCCCATCTCATAATATATTCAAGGACATTCCCAACTATTAGGAAAGAATATGTATTCCTGAGTTTGTTGCAAACTTTTATCACAGATTGCTTTCAGAGGGCTTATGCATTTTTATGCATACGCTGAAGATGAAAATAATTAAGCTACACTAGGATTCCATCCTGAATGATTCAGCAGCATCTATTTCTTTCTGAGTATTAATGACGTTTCATGGAGTAGCAGATGTTCATTTTTCTTTTCTTCTTCTGGCATAGCTATTATTGGTCAAATTAGTAAACAAACATGTATATTTTTCCATTCATTTATTTACTAATTTTGGTTTCCTATTAACTCTTTTGTGGTTGATTTATCTCATGTCTTACATTCAGAATTATGCAAATCCAATTACTACTTTGAATATTACTGTGTAGGAGAAAGTATGCTGTTGTCAGACTCATGTATTTTGTAACGCTATATTTGAGGAACATGGGACAGTCTGTATTAACCAAGCTCACGTTTGTAACATTTACTTAAAAAGGCCATTTGTGGCCTAAACATATTGATGATCCCCATTTGAAAAGTTAAGTTTCAAACTCAAGTGTGACCCTATTAGACAGAGTAGAACTGCCCGTAGGGTTTCCAAGCAGCAGCTGGTCTATTTGAGCTGCCGCCATTTTGGTTAGCAACTGAGCTCTTAACCAGTGCTCCTTCCAGTGGTTGGTGGCCATCGATAATCCCAATTCATGATTTCCTTTGTGTTCTCTAAGATGAAATTCACCTTCCTCTATTACTTCACTTTATGTAGGAAGGGCTGCTTTCTCTACTCTGTAGGTAAATGAAAGCCAAGTGTTTCTGTTTTACTTGGTGTTATATAAAAACATGAAAATGGATCCCAAGCTCATTACTGAATATAGAACACCCTTCTCTAATGTCAGATATACATGATTTTGCTATGCTTTTTTTTTTTTTTTTTTTTAACTTAGCCAGATTCCTTAGAGTTACTTTGGAGTAATTGTGTAATCCAAATTGTTCCAGCTCTTTATTCCTGTGATAAAATGATGATTGGCTATAAGCAGAATCTAGGAAGCCCTGGTGGTGCAGTGGTTAAGAGCTTGGCTGCTAACCCAAAGGTGAACAGTTCAAATCTACCAGCTGCTCACTGGAAACCTTGTGGGCAGTTCTGCTCTCTCCTATAGGGTCACTAGGATTCAGCAATGAATGGACGGCATTGGGTTTAGGGGGAAGTTAGGCAGAGCTAGTCTGACATCATCCCACATAAAGGTTAGGGTCAGAACTGAATGCTTTCAGACTTGCATTCTCAACCTCTTGACATCTTTCATTTGGGAACTGGCTGTAGCCTTGTCATAGAGACTCCTCTTTAAATTGAAGTTTTACAGGTCTAGGCTTGACCTTTAGTTCATATTCACTGCTGCTCTCAGCAACTATTTATAACCTTTAGACCGAAAACTGTAAAAGCCACTGAGCTTAAGCAGAGTTTTTGCATATCCACAGGCAGTCATATCTTTGTCTGTAGTTTTAAATCTGTCGGGAAAAAGAAGGCACTTGATACCTTAGAGCAAGGAGCATACACACACACTAATTTTCAAGTCTGCACAGAAACACAGACACTTAGAAGCCCAGTATCGATAGTGTTCTTTAAAATCTTCTGGTCCAAAGTCCCAGCTATTTGATGCTTGATAGCTTACCAGCTAAGTGCTTAAACATGTTTAAAATGAGAAAATCCATTTCATCTTAGATTACTTTTGCAGGTCCCTCCCAACGCCCCACCACCTTTTGTTTTTTCAAGTCTTCCTTATGTCGGCCAGTTTAAAGAAAAAAAAAATCTGTCTCTTTTTAGATTCTGCCAATGGGTCTTAGTTTTCTCCTTTCCCCTTTAAAGCAAGATACTGAAGACCACTCTCATGGTCAACCCGTCTTCACTAGGCCAACAACCCCTCGTTCTTTTGGATATAGGACATGCTCTGATTCCATTCTTTGTGATGGGAAGTCTCATTTGAAGTTGCTCCAGTTGCCGCCACCCCTCCGAACGTGTGATAGCACTCGTACACACACACAATTCCTCTCTCACACTGTGCGGGGAATGAGAAGTTGGTTTAAGGTTTCTGGAAGACAATTTGGCCACATGTAATAAAAGATTATAAAATATGCCCTTTGATCCAGCAATTCCTCTCATAGGAACTTACACTAAAGAAATACTGAGATGTGCACAAAGATTATATACAGTGATGTTCAGTTATATACAGCATTGTATAATAATAATAATGAAAACTTGGAAACAACCTGAACATACACATACACACTAATTTTCAAGTCTGCACAGGAACACAGACACTTAGAAGCTCAGTATTGATAGAGTTCTTTAAAATCTTCTGGTCCAAAGTCCCAGCTATTTGATGCTTGACAGCATGCCAGCTAAGTGCTTAAACATGTCTAGTGATGAGAAAATCCATTTCATCTTAGATTACTTTTGCAGGTCCTCCCCCCCACCACCTTTTGTTTTTTTAAGTCTTCCTTATGTTGGCCAGTTTTAAAAAAAAAAAAAAAATCTGTCTCTCTTTAGATTCTGCCAATGGGTCCTAGTTTAAGAAAGCAGTGGCTCAATTAAATAATCAGGGTTTCTGGCTCAAAGTGAAAGACTGAGAAGATATGTTTTGATCCCTCCCTGTATGATGATTTATTAAAATTTACAAGTATGAATCCACACAGTAAAGAGAACTAGAAGTGTCTCTCACGGGATGAGAGTGTTCAAGAAATTTCTAAACGTATCAGTCAGAATTCAGTCGGATAAACTGACCCAGACCCAGTAGAAGGTATATATTAAGAGATTCATTGCAAGGAATTGTCTTATACACTGTGCGGACTGCTAGGCAATTCTTAAGTCTATAGGGCAGGCCCTCAAGAAAGACAGGCTGCAACTCTCAGGAACAGGCTGAAGCTACAGACTACAGGTGGAATTTTTTCTTTGTCATGGAAGGCTCAGCTCTGTTCTTAAGGTCTTGCATTGATTGAATCAGACTCACCCAAATTATGTAGGGTAATTTCCCTTATTTAAAGTCGACCAATTATGGACTTTAATTGCATCTACAACAGCAACACTTAGGTGAGTATTTGACTGAACAACTGAGAACTCTAATCTAGCCAAGGAGCCCTGATGGTGCAGTGGTTAGGGCACTCAACTGCTAACAAAAGGTTGGCAGTTCAAGCCCAACAGCCATTCTTCAAGAGAAAGATGTGGCAGTCTGTTTCCATAAACTACAGCCTTGGAAACGGTATGGGGTAGTTCTACTCTGTCCTATAGGGTCACCATGAGTTGGAATTGACTCGACGGCAATGGATTTTTCTAGCCTAGTCAAGTTGACACATAAAACTATCACACTGTTCTTAGGTGCCGTCAGTTGATTTTGGACTCATAGAGACCCCATGTGACAAAGTAGAACTGCTCCATAGGATTTTCTAGGCTGTAATCCTTATGGAAGCAGATTGCCAGGCCTTTCTCCTACGGAGCTGCTGGGTAGATTCAAACCACCAACCTTTCAGTTAGCAGCCAAGTGCTTAGCCATTATGCTATCACGTAGAAGATAGCAATGGATGGAAGAATGTACACTGATGAATCAGAGAGGAAGAAGCCCAGCACATAATGCAGTGAGGGTGCTACGGCGTCCACAGTCTACATCCATAGACCTGCCTGGCTCTCCAGGGATGGTTCTTAGGCAGGAGTGTAAAGTGGGGAGAAAAGTGTGTATTTATTGAAGGTCTGTTCATCTCTTCACATCTTCTTGCACAATAGCATACAACTAACCTTTATATCCAAGCAAAATATTAGAGAACTTTTCTCTAAGAAAACAAAACTGTTTTATGTTAGCTGCCATTGAGTCAGCCCTCAACTCATGGCAACCAAAGTGTTACAGAGTAGAACTGCCCCATAGAGTTTTCTTGGCTGTAATCTTTACAAAGGCAGATCACAAGTCCTTGCTTCCAACAAGCTGCTGGTTGGGTTAGAACTGCCAAACTTTAGGTTAGCAGCCAATTACAAACCACCTTTGTCACTTGGGAACCTTCAAATCAAAACTAGTACATGGGAAGAATTAGGACAGCCATCATGAGTGATGGTAAGTGAGAGTAAAGCCTACCTTACTTGGCATTTAGAAGAGGACCCTAGCCTGAACTTCAGCTTAAGATCTGCTCATTCTAAAACCAAACTCAATGAACAAGACCAGTCCACATAAACAGACACACCTCTCAATCAACCTCTATTTCTTCATTCTTAATTATGTGTCTATTAACAGATGAATGGATTAACAAAATGTGGTACATACATATAATGGAATAATACTCAGCCATAAAGAGAAATGAAGCCCTGATACATGCCTCAACATGGATGACCTTGAAAACATTATGCTGAGTGAAATACATCAGTCACAAAAGGACAAATATTGTGTGATCCCACTTACATGAAATATGTGGAGGCAAATGCATAGAGTCCAAAGTTTGTTAGTGGTTACGGGGGTGCAGTGCAATGGGTAACTTTCATGTGGCCTTTCTAGCCGTGGTCTTGTAACTCCCACGCAAGTGATTGGGCGGGACTGTGTGACAGGGTAATTATGGCCCACCAAAGGAATTGGTCAGCTTTGCCATCCCCTTGGATTTGAAATGAGCCACCACTGAGGCAGGAAAGAGAGGATCCACCACCACCAAGGAAGAATATCCTGGAGCCAGCATGTCTTTTGGACCCGGGATCCCTGTGCTGAGAATCTCCTGGAACCAGGAGACAGAGAGAGAGAGAGAGAGCTATAACACTGAAGGTAGCAGAAAAGTGGTGGCAGCAGAGTCCCAGCAGCAGGAGATGGCATGGTGGGCTTCCTGGCCCACAGAGAGAGAAAGCTGAGTGCCTTTGAGCAGAGGCCAAGGGCCAGGGAGAGACGTGCCTTCAAGCACAAATGGGAAGATGCTGTCCTGATGGAAGAAGTGTATCCTTGAGTGTTCCTGAGTCTGAATTGTAACCTGCTACTTCCCTAATAAACCCCATAATCATGAGTATGGTCTGTGAGTTCTGTGTGGCCATTGCAATGAATTGTCGTAATCAGCGAGAGAAGTAGAAAGTGCCATGGAAGCGATGATTGGTGTCAGAATTGGTAAAAATGGCACAGAGAGGAGGCATGTCTGACTTCCACCTCGTAGGAATCAGCCTTGGGCTGTTGATCTTGATTCTCCTTCCCCCTCATGAAGTTAGAGGAGGTTATACACCTCCCCACCCCACCCCCACCCCCCGCCCACAACACCATTATTACACAGGGGCCGCAGAGAGCTATTCCTTAGGGGGCATTAAGCTTTCATTAGGGTGATAGAAAAATCTTGATATAGATATTGGGAATGGTTGAACAACATAATGAACAACAGTATATATATATACAGAAACCCTGGTGGCATAGTGGTTCAGTGCTACAGCTGCTAACCAAAAGGTCAGCAGTTCGAATCCACCAGGTGTTTCTTGGAAACTCTATGGGGCAGTTCTACTCTGTCATATAGGGTCACTATGAGTCGGAATTGACTTGATGGCAACAAGGTTTTTCTGTGTGTGTGTATGTATATACATACGTACATATATATATATATGTATATATATATATATATAAAATGACCAATCAGAATCTTCAAACACTTCAGAAAGCCTGCAGTGGTAAAATATGATGAACGTAATTGGTGCCATTGAATTTCACATGTAAAAAATGTTGTAATGGCAAATGTTTTGTTTTATACATACATATATAATTAAACATTTTAAAAATACATACACATACATACATATGTGTGTATATATATGCAGTCAGAATCTTCAGACACTTGAGAAAGCCTGCAGCACTTAGAACGAACATAGAAAAAAATGACCCAGAAAATTCCAGAAACAGAAGATGAAATAACTATTTTAAAATAACTATTTAAATTTTTATTTAAAAATACATTCAAATATTTTTAAATAACTTAAAATAACTGCCTTTAAACTAAAAGTGTAAGAGATAATGGCTTTGAACACTTTACGCCATACAGTATACCCTTGTTCTGTTCAAAGAACTGCCACTTGATCTATATACAGGTTCCTTATAAGCACAATTAAATGTCCTGGAATTCCCGTTCTTTGCAATGTTATCCATATCTTGTTAGGATCCACACAGTCAAATGCTTTTTTATCTTTGGGTAGTGGAATGACCAGTTATTTCATTTGTCTTTGCAAAGTTTTTATATTATTCTCTAATAGTCTCCAAATACTGGTTTACTATATACATTTTTTTTTTATATACATATTCTTAAGTGTGGTTCAAAAAAAAAAAACCCAAACCCATTGCCATTGAGTTGATTCTAACTCATAGAGACCCTATACGACAGAGTAGAACTGCCCCATAGAGTTTCCAAGGAGCGCCTGGTGGATTCAAACCACTGACCTTTATGGGTAGCTCTTAACCACTACACCACCAGGGTTTCCTTAAGTGTGATATACCGAAGAAAATACAAAATGCCATGTGTGGTCTAATTAGTGCCAAATAGTGCGACTGTATTACATAATTGGGCGGCACAAATGGTTAATTGCTCGGCTACTGACGGAAATGTTGGCTGTTTGAATCCATCCAGAGGCACCTGGTGGTCTACTTCTGAAAAATCGGCCATTGAAAACCCTATGGAACACAGTTCTATTCTGACACAAATGGAGTTGCCATGAGTAGAAATTGCCTCAATGGCAACTGTTTGGTTTTTTGTTTTTTACATAGCTCCTTTTAGATACTCTGTTTCTCCAGGTCACATGGACTAAATTGTATTAGCCTTCTTGGTAACAATAGTTTTTGCTGAATCCTATTGAGCCTTTGGAAACCCTGGTGACATAGTGGTTAAGAGCTCAGCTGCTCAACAAAAGGTCGGCAGCTCGAATCCACCAGGTGCTCCTTGGAAACCCTATGAGGCAATTCTACCCTGTCCTACAGGGTCACTATGAGTCGGGAGTGACTAGACGGCAACGGGTTTATTGAGCTTATTGTCAGTCTACGCCCCTAAACTGTTTCCCACTTGTGTGTCCCTACATCATATCTCCCGTGCTCAGGACCTGGGCTCTTATTTTGTGTTTGTTTGCAGTTTTATCCCTTTTAAATTCTTTTTGTTTGTTTTGGACAGCCCATCATATAAGTCATCAATATTTTTGTGGATGCTGATTTTTATCTTAATAGATGAACCTAAACAATAACTCTTTCAGTCTTAAAGCTAAAAGAGACAACTTGAGTCTTTTGCTTTTCATCTTACTGTATCTGAGTCTGGTTAGGAAAGAAGGAAAAATTATCCACTCTAAGGAGGGAGAGGCCTTAATTTCCTGCTGGCTCCGGGGACTGCTTGTCTCTCTGGAAAAGGTCATTTGCAAAATTGTTTCCTTTTGCGTAAAATAGATGACACACTTCCTCTAGATGGAGTGATTCACTCTTATTTCTTTGGGTTTAATACTTACGCTAGATAATGACTTAATGAGTGTGAATTCCTTACTCATATGAGGCAAGGACATTGGGACCTCCAAATTTCATTTAGCAGAAGAAATATTTGGGCTAGTGGAGATCTGCGAAAAGACACGCTCACCATTTTTAAGGATGAATGGTTTACTCACAGAGTTGTTCTGATCGTTATAACACGCAGAAACTTTTTTTTTTTCCAGCTGATTTTGGGAGAAGAAAGACTTTGGATAATAATAATCAGCTATTTTAAATAGCTGGGTTGATCTATCAATCAAAATTACCATCTAACAAAAGAAGTACTATACTTACCAAAGTCACAACACTTCTGTCATGACGACTGGCACGGCATATTATTAAAACCAGCCTTTCACTTTGTTTTCATTTTATCAAAGACACTATCTGCAATTTGAGACAGGTGAAATGTTAATTACTGGTCTAAAGATGTAGAGAATGACTAATCGAATAATGTGGTAGCTCACTGAGATTCTACACTATGTATAGACAAATCCTAATTATGGTGTTTAAGAATAAAATTAGAGGAGGCTGGATTTTAAGTAGCTATTGGAAGTGGTTAAACATACAGAGTTAACTTGTCTTAGATTTTTTTTCTGGGCACAGGAAAAAAAAATTTTTTTTTTCAACACTATGAAGTTCACAGAACCAGGATGGAAAGTCAGCCAGCATTTAATGCTTTGAACGTTCTATTGTAAACTGGGCACTTAAAAAAAAAAAAAAAAAACTTAGAGACTTAAAAAGGAGAGTCCCCATAACCAAATTGTCTATAATCTAATGAAGAAGACAAGGAAGATAGGAGAAATTACATTACATATGAACCAAAGGGAGCCGAAGAAAGCAATGCATGGCACACACAGTGAATGTATCCTATGGGTAGGTGCTGTACAAGGCAGATGGGCTCTGAGAGGAAGATGATGAGATGAACAGTAAGTATTGCTGTGTAATATCTGTGGAATTATAATACCTAGGTGAAATCAGTCAGAGACATTATTGATTTTTTATTCCATTTTAGTTGTAGGAAGGAACCACAGATGCAGAAAAAACCATTAAAGAGCATCTAGTTCATTCCTCTTCTGTCAAAAGCTGTTTGCAGCCATCCTAATAGGATAGACAGAAGGACTGTACTTTATCTGGAAGAGATTCCCTGCCTTATTGAGTCTCTGGGGCCTGTCAGGTCAACTATTCTGGCAGTTCCATAACCAGAGTGGACCTCTGGGACAACGTTTCCATGTAGTTAACTTAGCACTTTTTAAAGGAAATACTGTCAATGAGTTTGCAAATGAGCCAAAATAATAATTTTAACAAGTTAGATATACTCCTATCATATGCTTTGTCTTAGTTATCTAGTGCTGCTATAACAGAAATACCACAAGTGGATGGCTTTAATAAACAGAAATTTACTCTCTCACAGTTTAGGAGGCCAGAAGTCTGATTTCAGGGTGATAGTTCCAGGGGAAGCCTTTCTCTCTCTGCTGCTTCTAGGGGAAGGTCCTTGTCATCAATCTTCCCCTCGTCTAGAAGCTTCTCAGTGCAGGGACTCCAGGTCCAAAGGATGCACTCTGCTTTGGGGGTTTCTTTGTCGGTGGCATGAGGTCCCTTCTTTCTGCTTGCTTCTCTCTCCTTTTATCTCTGGTAAGAAGAAAGGTGATCCAGGCCACACCCCAGGGAAACTCCCTATACATCGAAACAGGGTTGTGACCTGAGTAAGGATGTTGCATCCCACCCTAATCCACTTTAACATAACCTAATCTTACCTCATCACTCGATGGCACTGGGTTTGGGGTTTTTTTGTTGTTGTTGTTGGTTAATCTTAGCTCATTAACCACAGGTAGAGATTAGCAATGGCAACACATAGGAAAACCACATCAGAATTCAAAGTGGAGGACAACCACAGAATACGGGGAATCACGGCCTAGCCAATTGATACACATTTTCGAGGGACATAATTTAATCTATAACAGCTTTAAACTTCAGCATTGAAACAAAGTACAATGAGGCTAGTACACCCCTTTCTTCCTGGTACCACCTTGGGTATCAGCACAGCTATGTAAAACCTATTGCCGATTTCTTTAATTCAAGCCTACGAAACAAATCACTTGCTTCTACGGGCAGTCCCCAGGTTACAAATGAGATCCTTTTCTAACCGTGTTTAAATCAAATTTGTAGGTAAGTGGAATAGGCGCATATGGTTCATATTTAGCCTTAGTTTAGGGCAAGAAAAGGCTCCGAGACCTTCCAGTGATTTAAAAGCTGCACGTACAGCTAGTGAAGATGACGGTGAAGAACTTGTTGGGAGTAGGGGTTGGCGCCATCATGTCAAAGTGCGGGCCAATGTCCAGACCTCAGAGGGCGAGTGGGAGTCCTCGGAGGTGTCCTTAAGCCAGGGGCTGCCTGTATGTACAGAAAGAAGAAGCTTGCTTATATATACAGAAAAGATGGTACAATCTTTGAATTTTTTGACATGTTCCAAGAAAAATGAAGGCAAATCATTGGATTTAAACATCTTAAAGGGGTTTTTAAATACCTCACATGGAATACCATGATTATTCAAGGTCACAAGGAGTATTAGCTAGACATGAAGCAAACAGGAGAGATGAACTTGGAGTAGGTGGTCTGGACAAAGCCCCCTCTCTGCCACTTACTAGTTACTTAACCAAGGGCAAATCAGTTAAGTTCACTGAGCCTCAGTTTCCATAGCAGGGATGATACACATGAAAATATTTCTAAACTATAGACTTCAATAAAGCGTATGATGCCATTATTGTTATTTTCTGCTTGGTAACTTTGGGCTATCCCATTCAACTACTCCTTACTCTTTGTCTCATTATATGAACTGCGGGATCGCCAAGGCCCAATCCTCTTCCAAAGAAACCCTGGTGGCACAATAGTTGAGTGCTCAGCTGGTAACCGAAAGGTCAGCGTTTCGAACCCACCAGCAGCTCCATGGGAGAAAGATGTGGCAGTCTGCTTCCATAAAGATTACAGCCTTGGAAACCCTATGGGGCAGTTCTACTCTGTCCTAAAGGGTCACTATGAGTCAGAATCCACTTGATAGCACACAGTCACAACAATCTTTTCCAGATCTAATGTATTCATGCACAGTGGACATATTTGTAACCTGAATTGGGTTTATTTAACTCTAAAGGCAAACCCTAATACTGGGCAGAAACACTGTTACAGGGAGTTTCTCCTTTCATAGTAACAGGTCATGTGCTTCTATAAGATAACTTCCACTAAAGACTAACTTCTCTAAATGATCTGTTGACATCGGCTTTGCCCACAGTGGATGCTTTTACTCAGCTTGCTTAAGGGCTGTGCTTAACAAATGACACGGAGAGCTCTGAGTGTTAACCTGAGAAGCAGCTCTGTTCATCTGCATTTGTTAAGGTTGTGGGAAGTGTAACCAACCTGTAATTTTCTGGTGCATCCTAATTAAAAACGGAGAATGGAAATAACGTTGGGCTCTCATCAGAGGCACTTAGCCTGATTGAGCGCTTGCTTTTTGTTCAGGATAAAATTGCTGCAAATATTTTCATATATCTAAAGTGGGGATAACAAAAAAGTATGCGGCAAATCCACAGGCATCCAGGCTGCCACTTACTGACAGTTCCTTGACTCTATTTGCTGGGTGTCTTGGGATAGTGTCCTTCACTACTGGGGCACTTTGCAAAAGAGAATGCTAGCTACCTTCTGCTACAAAGGAGCTTGGCTTAAATATGCTGGTATTAGTGCTTGCTCCCAAAGTAGCCCCAAGTAAGCTGTTCTTAATAAATGCCAAATAGCTCAGGCAACTCCACAACTTGCCCTGAAACAAACAGAGGTCAGTGGGTTGTAATAGTATCAGATCAGATGGAATTCTGTACCTGACATCTCTACAGTGTCTGTCTCGTGTCTCCAGAATAAGTTTCAACATGGAAGCCTTCTGGTTCACCTTACAAATTTAGATCTAATTTGGATAACTTATAGGACTCATATCCAAGCTTACCTGCCCCAAGCACCTTGCTGAGGGCAAACATCAGTAGGTAAATCAATCAAATGGATGTGCATTCTGAGATGGGAAAATTATTAGAGATTAATAAACTGCTGTTGACCTGGGCACCTGGGGGCCTGGACACCTGGGGGGTCTGGGCTTAAGAGCAGGTTGAGTTAAAAACCAGGTCCAAGCCATCTGAGAAGCTGATCTCATGAGGTTTAGCAGAGAGGAAGCCAGGTAAATGGAGCAAGATGGAAATTATGAAAACTGGCACCCTGAGCCACAGGGAGATTTGAGTCAGAGGCCTGGAAGAGGGAGAAACTCCCCCAGAGCTCCTAATGGCTAAACTTGCAACTAAGCTATGATAGGCAAACTGAGGTCTCTATCATGGATGGGGAGGGACTTGTTAAGGATCCAGGTTGCCTGGGATCCCATGGGGGATGCTATCTGGCATCTTTTCAGGAGACGTTTAACCAAGGTTATTTTGTTAAGAAACTATTAGGTCTTTTGAAATCTTATAAGTCAAGACAGGAATAATTTTTAGAAGGAAAAAAGAAGCCCATGTAGTAAGAGTCAGACTAACAATTTTGTCAGTTTGTTTTTGACTCAAATTGTTCCAGGTGATATGATTCATGAGATACTGTGCATTTTAACCTATTTCCCTTGCTGAGAGTTTCTGAAATCCGATATCACATATGTGTGCTGCAAAGCTATACTAGGAGTTGATGGCCCTTCCGTGGGCCCATGTGTCACAGTCCTCTCTATGGCTCACATTCTCAGGAGGCAGCTTTGTGCATTCCTTCCCCAAAGCAAGCCCTCTCCTGCAGCACACAAGGAGCCTAACAGGCAGGCAGAAAAGCATCTTCTCCCATCTCTAGCAACAGCTCAGGGGCTACTCCGCAGCCACCTGCTCAGTCGTCAGCAATCCATGCGGGCATCTATCTATCCGCTTTACTCCTAGCCCTCCGCACACTGCACAGGTAACCGTGGTCGCATTTAATCTCAAGATGTAGGTCACACCATTAAACCCTTGTGGATGTCACCCAAGGGAAGGTGACAGGGACAGACACTTCTCACTGGCACTTGCCCTCTTTTCCTCTTTCCCTCCCAGATACCTGGCTGGGTCTCTGCTTTTAGTACTGGTGTTTGTCAAGCCCAGTCTCATCTTTTCTTTCTAAATAATCCATAGCCTCCTTTCCTCATGGCACTCCCCACAAAGCATCATCTTGAGTAGTCTTTTTCACTCTTTACAAATAAACCAGAGAATAAACCAAACCCATTGCCATCGAGTCAATTTTGATTCATAGCGACCCTCTAAGACAGTGTAGAACTGGCCCACAGGATTTCCAAGGAGTGCCTGGTGGATTCGAACTGCAGACCTTTTGGTTAGCAGCCAAGCTGTTAACCCACTGCAGCATCAGGGCTCCCTTACAAATAAGGAAACCATTATATCTGTTTCCTTTACTTCTTTGAATATGTCTGAACCCAAACAGCAGAAAGGAAATGAGCATGATTCTCTTCCCCCAGGATCACACCCCCAGAAAATGAGCAGGCATCCCTGGAAGGTGTGTGGTGTGGGATCAGGTGCCACACCCAGAGACGGACTGAGGAGCATGCAGAGTGGCTGGTGGCCTAGGTGTGCAAACCAAAAGGCATGAAAGCAATTTCTAGAAACTGAATCTTCACTAGAAATGTAACAGCAAGGAAATGTATTTACCAGAGAGAGTACCATGTGGCTAAGAAGTATAGGTGGTTAGTTACCTGAGGTGGTATGGTGGCTTCCAAGGGACAGGCTTTGATTTAAAAAATCAAGTGGTCAAGTAAGCTTTTCCTCAGGGCAGTGGGTCCATTTCATGGCAGGGCTTTTGTCTTGCTGAGGGGGGGTCTATGAGTTTGGGGCCAGAGCTAAATGTCTCAGGACAAGAAAGGCAAGCTGACCACTGCCTCCACAATCCATTGTCTCCTTCAACCCCCTACTCTCTGCCTTTCCCACAAATAAATGTAAAAAAGAAGAAGAAGAAATATAATTAGTCTACAGGAGCAACAAATTATTAACCTGCCCAGGACGCTTACACAACTGAGTCTAGATAACTGTCCTCCTCATTCCCACCCCTGCCGCGTTTGAGTAGTAGAGTGATCTTGCAATCTTGCCTTAACAGCAGTTCTTAAACCGGGCTTTGCATTAGAATCACCTGAGGAGCTTTTTAAAAAATATAGTTTCCTAAGTCCCAGGTCAGACCTACTTTTTCAGTATCTCTAGAGGTTGTTGTTGTTTTTCTGTGCCATTGAGTAGATCCCAACTCATACCGACCCTATATGACAGAGTAGAACTGCCCATAGGGTTTCCTAGGCTATATAATCTTTAAGGGAACAGGTCACCAAGTCTTTTCTCCCTGGGAGCCTCTGGGCCCATGAATCTGCATGTTAAAGCCTCCTCCCCCTCATGATATGATAATGCAGCCAGCGGGTAGAGCCCAAGGACTGACTCTGCAGGACCACTGAGGGTAGAGGCTGGCTGTGGTTCATGTTGGCCATGCCGCCATCTGGCTCCTATACTCATGCACTGGGTCCCAGATGCACTGAACATTTTCTCCTTTGAACTCTGTCTAGTCAGTTGTATAAAGATGCCTTGATGAACCTTGGGCTTATGGACGTGTGGCAAGAATCCAGGGTTTGTTTATTTCACTCTCCTCTTCCTTTCCCCCTAGACAGCCAAGCTAGGCACACAGTTAAAAAAAAAAAAAAAAAAGGAAAAGTACTCAGTGTCAGTCCTCTCAATGAAAAGAAGTTAATAGTGAGCCATCTCAGGCCCTCTATTGACCATTAACGATCTAAACGAAGAACTGGAGTTAGCGAGGTTCACTGATGGCATAATCAGTGTCAGTCAATAAAAGTTGCAGAGGAATAAGGGCACTCCAGATGGGCTTTAAAGTTAGGGAAGCTAATGAAATAACTCCTGGGGATATTGAATTTGTGAACCTTTCGGCCATCCTGCAGAAAAGCACTAAGTGCTGGTGTCGTGGGTTTAAGAAAACAGCGGCCAAAAATCATTCCAGGATTCTTGTCTCCGTGTTCACAGTTTCACAGTGTGTTTGTGGAAGATGAATAAACATTGCACTTAGAAGCCACTTCGCTTTTCCCCCATAATTATCTGAGTGAATTTAATGACTTCGCATTCGATTTCTGAAAAACAGATACCATATGGACATCTGGACCTCCTATTTGCAACATGTAACGTGGAATTTTCAATACTAGTGTTCTGACTACCCAAAGCAAGGACCGTCTAACTTGAGAATGCCACAGTCCCTTTCTTGGACCTCTTGTTAGGCCAGTTGTCTCACTGAGGAAAATTTGTCACAATCATCTCTCAGGATGAAGTTGATGCATGAAGTCAATAACATTATTCGGTTGTTGATAGGATAAATGAAAGGACAGGAGGCAAATGAAGTTTGGATACCCGTCCTCATCACCCCATCCCCAAACGCCCTTTCTCTCCCTCTCTCTCTTTCCCCTTCTTACTGTCTCCCTTTCTCACACACACACACACACACACACTTGTGAACATGCACACACAACTGTCATCTTTTTAAGTGTAGAAACTATGTCTTATTCATCTTGGGCCCTGCCTAATAATAAGCCATCAATATGTGTTTGTCAATAGATTACTCAAGGTAGAATATTTTAAGATACTTTTTAGTTTGAATATCTGCATGAAGTGGTAAATTGAAAGAGAAAGCTCCATCTTCTACATTAACTTGGAGAAAATGTAAAGAAAGTAATTTATATTCCAAACAAAGGACTGTGAGTGGCAGGTCTGGATTTGAACTGGGGTCTAGAGTCCATGCTCGGTAACTCTAGCTCTGTGCTACTACTCACTCACTTGGAGAGGGAAGGAATGTAAACTAGCTGAGACGATCCTGGTGCATAGTAAATACTCACTTGGCTGCATTAATTACTAGTTCAATGATTATTATTCTTATTTTTCTACTATGTATAATTAGCTTACTAAACTCAAGGTTTTGAAAATTAAGAGAAAAAAATAACAAGACAGCCAAATGAAAATAGGATGAAGCATGAAACAGTGTCATCTAAAAATACATTTAGAAAACCAGACATAAGGCCTGTCCCAGCCTGAACCGGCCATGCTCACTTGGGGGTCTGACTCAGCAGAGCTCCCATGAATGCAGCTGGTACTCCTCATCCCTGCACCCTGCATCGCCCCAGGGCTGACTGCTGCAAGTCCCAGGGACTGAAAGAATAAAACTGGGATATATCAGCGGCCTTGACCTTTCTCAGGTGAAGGTGAATAACAATCAGAATTCTCTCTGTAAGTCTATGCTCAGATTGGGGAGATAACTCATTGATTCAATTATTTAACAAATATTTAGTAAATAGCTACTAAGTGGCAACATGGAGCCCTGGTGGCACAGTGGTTAAGAGCTACAACTGCTAACTAAAAGGTCTGCAGTTCTAATCCACCAGCCACCCCTTGGAAACCCAAAGGGCACTTCTACTCTGTCCTACAGGGTTGCTACGAGTCTGAATTGACTTGATGGGAATGGGTAAGTGCCAAAGTAGAAGCCCTGGAGGAGCAATGGTTAAGCACTCAGCTGCTAACCCAGAAGGTGGTGTTTCAAATCCACCCGGTGGCTCTGTGTAAGGAAAGACCTGGCAATCTGCTCCCCTAAAGAGTATAGCCTAGAAAACTCTATGGGGCAATTCTACTCTGTCACATAGGCTTGCTATGAGTCAAAATTGATTCAATGGCATCTAACAACAACAAAAAAGTGTCCAAACAGTCTGTATCCCCAGCCACTCCTGCCAGGAGGCGAAGCAGGATGATCCCAGTGTAGCAGGCCCCCCAGTGACTAGACCTGTAAACCACAATGGGACCTAAGTTCTCACTGCTGTCTCCTAAACAGCTGCTGCCTCCCAAACAATTGCCATGTAGTAGGTTGAATAGTGTCTCCTGAGTCCACCTAGAACCTCAGAATATGAGGCCTTCGCAGATGTAATTAGTTAAGGTGAGGCCATACTGGACTAGGTTGGGCTCTAAACTCAATGACTGGTATCCTAGAAGAAGAGGAGAGGACACTCAGAGACACAGACAATGAAGAAGGTCATGGAACGGTGGTGGCTGACACTGAAGTGAGGCAGCTACAAGCCAAGGAACTCCAAGGATTGTCAGGAGTCACTAGGAGCTAGGAGAAAAGAATGAAACAGATTCTTCCTCAGAGCCTGCTGAAGGAACCAACCCTGCTCATGTCTTGATTTTGGGCTTCTGGCCTCCTGAACTGTCTTGTAAGCTACCCAACTTGTGATAACATGTTATAGCAGCCCCAGGAAGTGAAACGTTGCCCGGTCTCACATCATCCTCACAATTGACAGCAAGGTTGAGTCCATTGTTGCAGCTACTGTGCCAGTCCATCTTACCAAGGGCCCCCTTTGCCCTTGCTAGCCCTCTACTTCACCAAACATGATGTCATCCTCTAACAATTAATCCCTCCTGATGACATGTTCAAAGCAAGAGAGCCAAATAATGTTCTGTTGTGATCCAAAGAGTTTTCATTGGCTAATTTTTTTGAAATAGATTACCAGGCCTTTCATCTTAGTCTGTCTTCATCTGGGAGCTCCATTAAAACCTGTCCACCATGGATGACCCTGCTGGTATTTGAAATACCGGTGGCATAGCTTCCAGCATCATAACAATACTCAAACCACCACGGCATGACAAACTGACAGATGGGTGGTGGCTGTTTGGCCATACCTGGGCCTATATGCCCTGAGTAGTCCAGCCTGAATGACCCACTATCCCAACTCCTGAGAGCTTGGCAGCCAGGATACCGGCGTGAATATAATTATGTGGTGAAAATAAAGTAACTAGGCACTCTAATGATGCGTAATGCGTAAATTCTTAAATACATGCAGCGTTTATTAATAAAGCAATACTGCAGTAATAAAATAATAATACAAAATAAATAAACCTTTCAACATAGAAATGAATCATTCTTTATGTGGAAATATATAAATTTGTTAAGTACTTCTCTCTATGGCAGTGGAATGTGAGAGATTACAAGACATTCCTCATCTTTGCCTGTCTTCATTCCCTTTGGCTCTTGTCACTTTATGTCGGTCTGCATACCTCTTAGCTTCCACTTTGTGTACATATATTTTCTTCTCCTGGCTTCTAGGGCTGTGTCCCTATTAAGCCACCCTTCAAAGCATCAGTTAAGCACCTGCATATCTATAGAACTATTTCAGGGGCTGCCTTCTCACATATTTCCTACTTACATCGTTGTGTGTCTCATTCCAGACATTCTATGTGTTTCCCAACACATTCTGTGCCCCACTCTCACTGTCACTGTAAGTTAGTCTATGGATCTATGTTTATTTGTGTCCCTACATATGTTTATCTGTGTCCTACATTAGGTGTTCATAATCCACACTATGATCAACATGAGCAGTTCCGTAATCTCTGGTATGTTCTATATAAAAATGACATGGAATATTATTGCAGTGAATTTCACGGATCAGTTAGTATTCCATCTGTGAAGTTAGGGTTTCTTATTATGATCTTCTGCCCCAGTAGAATATAAAATATGTAAACTGTGTGGAGCTCCAGTTTTCCTGGATAACAAATGCCTTACTCTAACATGGCACATATGTCTGAAGGTATGTGAACCAGGAGTGGTCTGATTTTGCTTCTGATCCTATTGAGTGAGCCGGTACTGATTTTTCTTCACTTCACTCAGTGACCTATAGATTGTGGATCGTGCGAGGGCTGCCTAGATTCTTTAAAAGCAGCCAAATCGAACTGTGGTGAATAGCACAGAGATTTCAACAGAGTGTTTAGGATGTGAATGTTAACGTAGGAGGCACGGATTCATCTCTCCTCACATCGGTATCTCTGTAGGTGCTTCCTGATGTGACAGCCTCGGAAGAACTTGGAGCATCAGTAAAGCAGGGAATAAATTCATTGCATATTACTCGGTGATTTGGAGTTGCGGAGCTTTGAGTGTCATGGTGATACACACTGGTAGATTGGAATTCCGTATGCTGCACTGGATGGGGTATTAGGTCACCGAAGCAAACGCGTAAGTTCTCTATTATTCTAGGGTAGGGGCTGGTGGCAGTGTTGTGTGGCCAGAAAGCCAGAGAATGAACAAGCCCCCAGGGCTCCACCTAATGTAGTGCAATTAGGAGTGTCAAGCACACTTCCAGCCTAATAAGAGTTGGCTTAACATCCAAAAATTAAGCAAGGTGAATCCATTCTCAACATTCATAGTCAACTGTTTGTTGGCTTCCAAAAGCACCCTGCAGTTCTATGGTGCTGTTAAGCCAATAAAGGCTATCCAGGAATCAGGTACAAATTCTCGTTCTATGACATCCTCTCCCTCTCCACACGCCCAGTGCATTTCAAGGACGCAGTAGGCATGATTTGATTCTTTCATTCAAACAATCCAATGAACATGTAAGTGATTCTAAAGAGAGAGAAGAACAGAAATAGAAACCAAGGCCTAGGGAAACTGAATCAAATAGGATTTTTAAAAACAGCAAAGCTTCGGAGCTCATTTTCAGAAGAAATTGTCTTCAAAATGACTCCTACTGAGTAACAAAAAATGAAAATCCATTTGAGGATATAAAAAGGGTGCACCAGCTTTTCTTGTCTGGTACCACAACTTCACTACTGTGGAATGTCATCTTTCTCTATGCTAAATTTTATAGGCCTTTTTTTGGTGTGATCTTAATGTGATATTTTCAAAATTCCACATTTGTCCCAAGCTAGAAAGAAGCATTTATAACCAGAAGCTTGTAGGCATGCTGGTTATAGAAGTCTTAAAATATGGACTCTTCAAATATTCTGTATCTTTCAAAACCATTGATTGCCATTGATCAAATGGAACCAAACAGCTTTTGAGTCTCCTTGGCTCCCTTGCATAAATACATATTGAAGGCTGTTTTAAATGCCCATTAGATCTTAATGTTTCTCTTTGGAACCATTACCATTTATCATATGACTGTAAATATAGATTCAGGGATGTTTAAAACACACATTATTTACCTGGCAAGGCTTAATCGCTCCAAAAGATACATTAGAGCCCATTCTTAACCCTCTCCAAGAATAGATCCTGAACACCTCCCATACGTGGATCTTATTTTATACCAAGAAAGAGATTGTTACTGAGTTATTTACGCAATGCCTTACGTAAGATGTAGCTTCCAAGGCACACGAGTTCAACAATTTTGTCACTCTTTGTAGAAGTAATTGACCTTGAGTGGTGTTTGGTAGAAGCAGCCAGCCATAGTTTTGCTGGAAGCACTTGTTTATAGAGCCTCAAAGGAAAAATGAAAAACTTTCCACCTTTACAGTGAAAAATGCCTAGATACTTTATTAATATTTATTTTATGAAGTTAATATACATACATGGTTAAAATAAATATTTCAGAAGACTCAACGATGAAAAACACATGATTAATAGCAGAGAATAAAGAGCTTAGAAACCTCCACCACATGTTTGGAAGCTTGGTGTGACAGGGAGAACATATAAACCAATGGGGGAAAGAATGGGCTGTTGAAGAAATGGTACTGGGATAATTAGTTATTCCCAAGGATGAAATTAGACGCTTACCTGACACCACTTCAGGATACAGAGAGATTTCTTGAAGTATAAAAAAATCCACAAATCTTAAAAGAGAACATTGACAAATTTGACTATATTAATATTTATATAACCTATATGACAAAATACCTCATAAAGAAAGTGAAAGAGAACCTGAAAGAAGATATTTGCAGAGTGTATCACAACAAAGGATTAATATCAAGAATATATAAATAACTTCTACATGCTGCTAAGAAAAAACAAGCAATACAATGGGAAAATGGGCAAATGGTAAGAATAGGACAATCAAAAGAAAACACAAATCTCCACTGAACACATGAAGAGATAGTCTACCTTATTAACAATCAGATAAGTGCTGATAAAGCAAACCAGTGCCACTTTGCCTCATCAAGAATGCAACATTTAAAGGTTTGAAAGTGCTGGGAGTTGGCAACTTTCTAATACTTTAAGTAAGACAAAATGGTGGCAGCAATCTTCCCCCACCCCATATGTCATCTATCTATCTTAGTTTTCTTGTGTTGCATGATAAACTTAGCTCATAGTTTCAAAATTCTGTAGGCTAGGAGTCTGGGTGGGTTTGGCTGTGTTCCCTGCTTAGGGTTTCACAAGTCAAAATCAAGGCAATGGCCAGACTGTGCCCTTGTCTGGAGGCTCCGGGCGAGAATCCACTTTCAAGTGTATCCAGGTTGTTGGCCAGATTCCATTTCTTGCAGTTATAGGAAAGAGGTCCCATTTCCTTGCTGGTTGTCAGCCAGGCGTCTCTCTCTGCTCCTAAAGGCCATTGTACTTTTTCTCACATGGTCACCTCCATTTTCAAGCTTCAAATCTCAGACTTCTCTTTTGCTATCAGCTGGAAAAAGCTCTCTACTTTTAAGATTAGATAAGGCTCACCCAGATAATCTCCGTATTTTAAGGTCAACTGATTTGAGACTTAAACAACATCTCCAAAATTCCTTCAAAGCAGCACGTAGATTAGTGTTTGACTAAGTAACCAGGGTATGAAAATCTTGGGTATGGGGGTATCTTTAGAAGTTTTCCTACCATCCTCTCTCTATATATATATCTGTCTGTCCATCTATCTACATAACTACCTACCAGGGTCTCTATGAGGCAGAATTGACTTGATGGCGATGGCTTGTTTTTTTTTTTTTAACCTACCTACCTACCTACCTACCATCTCTCCATCTATCTCTCTATCATTTATGCCTCTAAACATCTATTTAGCCATCCATCTATCTAAATATCTACCTACCTTTATGCTATATCATTTCTGTTCTTCATCGAAAAAGAACATAAGGTGGATTTCAGGACTTAAGAAGATGGCATTGAGCAAAAGTAAAGTGAAAAGTAAAAGACAAACCTGAGTGAAAACAGTAGCTGCTCTTGACCCCTCCATTAGTGTAAGTAACTGGCCAGGATAAGAGCAACAGTGAGTCACGGAGGTAGTGAAGTAAAACCAGACTGTAATGGAAGAATGTCCAGTAACACTTTTCTCCACCCAGGTGAGCCTGTCATTTGGATGCAGCAGCAAATTGAAGTGTGGAGCTCTGATGGGAAATTACACGGAAGCTGGGCAGTGCAAGAACACCTAGCCTCCTGTGTCTGCGATGTCAGTAAACATCCAGCAGCAATTTCTGTGAAGAGCACACTGCTCAATCTTTGAACCAATAAGTCTGCAAAGGTTGTAGTCATGAAAGGGAAAGAAAGTATGGTTTTATACAGTAGGGACACCCCTGTGGCAGGTCATATGACTAAGTTGTCCATTTGCCTGAAGTAAATCTCCCACAATGCATCTCATTGGCTTAGTGTTTAGGACGGCTGTGACTTGCCAAATGGGTAGCATATTAGCTCTTCTATAATGGACAGGTAGGGCTCCGAGAAGGAGCAAGTTGTGCGAAGAATAAAAGTGTCTGGTCCCAAGTGTGAAGGACCAAGTGTGAAGTTAGTAGTCAAGCACAGACCATTTGTACCCCCTAAAAACCAAAACCCAATCCAGTTGCCAGAGGTGTACATATTCCAAAGTTGTTGTTGTTGTTGTTGTTAGGTACCATCGAGTCGGTTCCGACCCATAGCAACCCTATGCACAACAGAATGAAACACTGCCCGGTCCTGTGCCATCCTTACAATCGTTGCGGTGCTGGAGCTCATTGTTTCACCCACTGTGTCAATCCACCTTGTTGAGGGTCTTCCTCTTTTCTGCTCACTCTGTACTCTGCCAAGCATGATGTCCTTCTCCAGGGACTGATCCCTCCTGACAACATGTCCAAAGTAGGTAAGACGCAGTCTCGCCATCCTTGCCTCTAAGGAGCATTCTGGCCGCACTTCTTCCAAGACAGATTTGTTCATTCTTTTGGCAGTCCGTGGTATATTCAATATTCTTCGCCAACACCACAATTCAAGGGCGTCAACACTTCTTCGGTCTTCCTTATTCATTGTCCAGCTTTCACATGCATATGATGTGATTGAAAATACCATGGCTTGGGTCAGGCACACATTACTCTTCAGGGTGACATCTTTGCTCTTCAACACTTTGAAGAGGTCCTTTGCAGCAGATTTACCCAATGCAATGCGTCTTTTATTTCTTGACTGCTGCTTCCATGGCTGTTGATTGTGGACCCAAGTAAAATGAAATCCTTGACAACTTCAATCTTTTCTCCTTTTATCATGATGTTGCTCATTGGTCCAGTTCTGAGGATTTTTGTTTTCTTTATGTCGAGATCCAATCCATACTGAAGGCTGTGATCTTTGATCTTCATTAGTAAGTGCTTCAAGTCCTCTTTACTTTCAGCAAGCAAGGCTGTGTCATCTGCATAACGCAGGTTGTTAATGAGTCTTCCTCCAATCCTGATGCCCCGTTCTTCATATAGTCCAGCTTCTTGGATTATTTGTTCAGCATTCAGATTAAACAGGTATGGTGAAAGAATACAACCCTGACACACACCTTTCCTGACTTTAAACCAATCAGTATCCCTTTGTTCTGTCCGAACAACTGCCTCTTGATCTATGTAAAGGTTCCTCATGAGCACAATTAAGTGTTCTGGACTTCCTATTCTTCACAGTGTTATCCATAGTTTGTTATGATCCACACAGTCAAATGTCTTTGCATAGTCAATAAGACACAGGTAAACATCCTTCTGGTATTCTCTGCTTTCAGCCAGGATCCATCTGACATCAGCAGTGATATCCCTGGTTCCACGTCCTCTTCTGAAACCAGCCTGAGTTTCTGGCAGTTCCCTGTGGATATACTGCTGCAGCTATTTTTGAATGATCTTCAGCAAAATTTTGCTCGTGTGTGATATTAATGATATTGTTCTATAATTTCCACATTCGGTTGGATCACCTTTCTTGGCAATAGGCATAAATATGGATCTCTTCCAGTCAGCTGCTCGACACTCAAGAGCAAGTTTCAGAGTCTCCTCTGACACCCATCTTGGTCTTTTCTTTCTTTCCTGTCTTTTCAGTGACCTCTTGCTTTCTTCATGGATGATGTCCTTGATGTCATTCCACAACTCATCTGGTCTGCGGTCACTAGTGTTCAATGCATCAAATCTATTCTTCAGATGGTCTCTAAATTCAGGTGGGATATACTCAAGGTCATATTTTGGCTCTCGTGGACATGCTCTGATTTTCTTCAGTTTCAGCTTGAACTTGCATATGAGCAATTGATGGTCTGTTCCACAGTCAGCCCCTGGCCTTGTTCTGACTGATCGTATTGAGCTTTTCCATCGTCTCTTTCCACAGATGTAGTCAATTTGGTTTCTGTGTGTTCCATGTGGCGAGATCCATGTGTATAGTCACCGTTTATGTTGGTGAAAGAAGGTATTTGCAACGAAGAAGTCGTTGGTCTTGCAAAATTCTATCATTCGATCTCCGGCATTGTTTCTGTCACCAAGGCCATATTTCCCAACTACTGATCCTTCTTCTTTGTTTCCAACTTTCCCATTCCAATCACCAGTAATTATCAATGCATCTTGATTGCATGTTCTATCAATTTCAGACTGCGGCAGCTGATAAAAATCTTCCATTTCTTCCTCTTTGGCCCTAGTGGTTGGTGCATAAATTTGAATAATAGTTGTATTAACTGTTCTTCCTTGTAGGCATATGGATATTATCCTATCACTGACAGCGATGTACTTCAGGATAGATCTTGAAATGTTCTTTTTGACGATGAATGCGACACCATTCCTCTTCGAGTTGTCATTCCCAGGATAGTAGACTATATGATTGTCTGATTCAAAATGGCCAATACCAGTCCATTTCAGCTCACTAAAATTTTTTTTTTTTTTAATGCCTAGGATATCGATGTTTATGTGTTCCATTTCATTTTTGACCATTTCCAATTTTCCTAGATTCATAGTTCGTACATTCCAGGTTCCAATTATTAATGGATGTTTGCAGCTGTTTCCTCTCATTTTGAGTCATGCCACATCAGCAAATGAAGGTCCCAAAAGCTTTACTCCATCCATGTCATTAAGGTCGACTCTACTTTGAGGAGGCAGCTCTTCCCCAGTCATCTTTTGAGTGCCTTCCAACCTGGGGGGCTCATCTTCCAGCACTATATCAGACAATGTTCCACTGCTATTCATAAGGTTTTTGCTGGCTAATGCTTTTCAGAAGTAGACTGCCGGGTCCTTCTTCCTAGTCTGTCTTAGTCTGGAAGCTTAGCTGAAACCTGTCCTCCATGGGTGACCCTGCTGGTATCTGAATACTGGTAGCATAGCTTCCAGAATCACAGCAACACACAAGCCCCCACAGTACAACAAACTGACAGACACGTGGGGGATATTCCAAAGAGATGTGATAACTCAGCTTCTAGCATGTTGGAGGTCATGATTCTCCCTGCCAGGAAAAATGAAACAAAGCACCAAACCTGCCTCTCCTCCAGTGTTCCCTGTCTCAGACGCCACCCTCCACTCAGTCCTTCTTGTCACCTCCCTCTCCCCCAGCCTTCCACACACAATGACTTATCTTGAGTCCCCCAGTCAGGGTCAACATCCCATCTACACTTGCTCATAACACCCTGTAGCACTTATTACCATGGTTATCAAATAGTTGTCTGTACAGCTGATTTTGTTTACTGTCTGCCTTCCCCGCCAGATATAAATTCCATGAGGGTAGCAAACATAGTTCCTCGCCACTCTGTCTCTAAAAAAAAAAAAAAAAAAAAATTTTTTTTTTTTTTTACTCCGTCTCTAACAGTGACTTAATGAATGTATAAGTAAACGGTGTGTAGACCTCAGGTCAAAGCTTTTCGTCCATGTCTAGTTAATTCAAGAGTAAGCTCAGGTTACAAGACATGCCATTATAATGTTAAAGAACTGTTACCAACTGTGACCCCTTTTCACTATGAATCAAGATTTTTTCCTATATAGTGGAACCAACAACAACAACAAAAGGCAAAAAACAAACTGCATATGGATTTCTATAACTAGCAATTTGAAATCTAGGTGTTCATCAAAGTAGCCATATTGTTTGATGACTGACTATACAGTAAAACTTGTGAAAACCAGAACCTGTGTAAGGTGAAAACCTGTCGGAGAAGAAAAACTCAAATGTTTTCCACTAAATGGATAGAAAAGTGAAAAGACTGCACCGTGTCAAAGGTGAAAAACTTGCGAGACCCAAAACAAGGCAGTTCTGCCTCTCGGAAGTTCCACTGTACAAAGTAAAGATTATAAGCTTGAATTTATGACATGCATCTAACTTCATAAAATATCTCTAATCCTTTTCATATAGTCAGATGTCATTTAAGATTTAATTTGAAAAATAATTGAATAACTACTGATGTAATTTCCAAAAATTAATAGTAGGCATAGAATCCGTTGCCACTGAGTCAATTCCAACTCATAGTGACCCTACAGGACAGAGTAGAATTGCCCCATAGGGTTGCCTACCTTTTGGTTAGAAGCCAAGTTATTAACCGCTTCGCCACCAGGGCTCCATGAATAGAAGAGGCCCTAATCAAAGTCTGTTCAGTGAAGGAATGAATGAGTGAGTGAATACTTATATTTGATAAATGCCTACATTAGTCATTGTGGCTACTATTTCCACATTATTCATCAGCCATATCTGTCCCTCTTTTGTCTTCACTGTTTATCTCCTCTCCTCCCAGCTTTGAAGTCTTTCTTTAGTAAATTGTTTCAGAAGAAATATGTAAAAGATATTCTCAAGGCATACATTTATAAAGAAGCTGTTCTTTTAGCAGTAGCCCAGCCTTATATGATCCAAATTTCTCTCTGAAATCTTTTCTTTAAAATGGCACCTAAGAAGTACTTACTTCAAAAAGCCAGTAAATGTGACACCAATGTTTAGGCTTGGTTTCGAAGACAGCAGAAAAAGCAATCAAGAGCCTGTTTCGTTTTATGGCTTTCTTTTTTCTTTTTTTGTAATGTTTGTGTTTTGACTTTTAGAATTATTAGGATTTTCATAAATATTTGAACCCTGTGGAAATAATCTCATCAACGTTCTATCTCTAGGCCTATAAGCAATTACAAGCTTGAAAGTGCTATTTTATTGTAATAAAAAGGAGAGTATTTGTGATATGTGGTTTGTGGTTTATTAAAGCCAGCTTGCTTAGACTTTAAAATGAGTAATTGCCAGCATAATTACTGTTTTACATTATGTGATCTGCACTGGGCTTTTTCTTTGAATCAGCCTTTCTACAGGTTTATGGTGCTCTTGCTTGCAGGAGTAAAGAAAATTTAGTTTAATAATTTAGCACCTATGCTGTTACCTATAACTGCGAATCTACCCTCCACAAAGTTGTCCTAGAGAGTCTTGAGCTATGCCCAGAGCAAGAATACCTGCACCTCCCTGACTGCCCGGAGAGTGGTGACTCTCTGTTTCATTTCATTTCTCTTCGTTCTTATCCAGGCCAACTCACATCTTTACAGGCAACCACATTGCTCCCTGGCCTCAAGGGGGGCGCTCTCTCAACTTCAGCAACAAAGGGCTGACAGTGGCAGATGGAGGGTGTCTTTTGGGGCCCAGGAGGCCAAAGCATTGCTGTTTGCTCCTGCATTTCCCACTGCTCATCCTTTCTGACTTCACCGGGACGCAGGAGGCTGTGATACAAGAAGTCACTCTGCTTGTATCCGTACTTGGGGCCTGTAAGAGATGCCCCGAATAGTCCCAAATTTTAGTTTACTAGAACTCTCCATTCTCTAAGTGCCTATAGTACGTGTTGGTTCTAAGGCTCAGGCGTCTCTCATCATGTTGCCTTCTATAGAATTTTATCTGTTCTGGTGCTTTTAACACACTAGATTATTATAAACTCCTTGAGGCCAAGGTTATCTTCCTTCACTTTGTATCACTCATAATAACTTGAATTTAGTAAGTGGTAGCTAAATACTCATAGCAACTAGGGAGCCCTGATGGTGCAGTGGCTAAGAGCTCAGCTGCTAACCAAAAGGTTGGCAGTCAAATCCACCAGCTGCTCCTTGGAAACACTATGGGACTGTTCTACTCTGTCCTATAGGGTTACTATGAGTCAGAATCAACTCATCAACAATGGGTTTGGTTTTAAGGAGCCTTGGTGGCACAATGGTTAAGCACTCAGCTGCTAACCCAAAGGTCGGAGGATCCAATGCACCAGTGGCTCTGCAGGGAAAAAGACTTGGCTATCTGCTCTTGTAAAGATTACAGCCTAGGAAAACCTATGGGGCACTGCTACTCTGTCCTATAAGGTCACTATGAGTCAGAGTCAATTCTATAGCACACAACAACAATTAAACACAGAGAGACCCTAACCCTACAGGATGCCTTTGCTTGGTCTGAAGCAACCTCCAAAAGCATCTAGGGAGCAGAGCAAGTGGTGAGAGGCAGTTGTTCATTCCTTCCACCCTAGGATTTGGCACTAGTTTTCTTCTTCTTCTATAGAGGACTTTTCAGTAACGCAATAGTGGGTATCAATGCTTTCTCGAATTTATTTTTAGTAAACTAACATATCTAGTGGTTCAGTGGTTAAGCACTCAGTTGCTAACTGAAAGGTCAGCTTGAACCCACCCATTGCTCTGTGGGATAAAGATATGGCAGTCTGCTTCATAAAGATTTACATCCTTGGAATCCTTATGGGGCAGTTCTACTCTGTCGTACAGGGTTGCTAGGAGTCAGAATTGACTTGATGGCAATGGTGTTTTTTGTTTTTTTTTGAGTGAGGGGGACATACCTGGTTACCTACAGTTATCATCATGGATTAAGCTAGTGATAACTTGTTTAGTTACTGTTTCACCATCCTCTGCTTTTATCCTTATCTTGAAGTGGAAAAAAAATGCAACACACAGTGCAAATGGAAATTTTCTCTATTGATTAAAAAAACAGTGGAGAAATGAGGGTTTTGTTTTGTTTATAATCCTTGATCGTCCCCTGGCTCCTAAAATGACAACACAGATGTGCCTTACAGGATTTTGAAGTTTGCTGCCCACTTAAGAAATAGTGTTTTATGTCATTCATATTGCATGTTTAAGGGTGTCATTAAAAGAGCAACTCACATTAGGACATCTTCATGTTTTCTCGTCATTGCGTATCTTTAGAAGAGCTCGAAGACACACTATTTAATGATAACTGCAGGAACTGAAGAAAAATCAATTTGTAGAAAGACACATGGTGAGTATGTCGAGGAGACCTAGAAATGGTGAATTAATAAGCAGACTCTGCAGTAAAGTTTTAAATTCTTCAAAACTCTCTCATGACAATTATCTATATACTGAGGCTCTTGTTAGTGAAAAACAAGGTGTTTATGTGTTTTTATGGTACATATTACCTAAGTGTGGGATGCTTAGACATTATTTTAGAACAAGACACTGCATTTTTATATCTTTATCTGCTTAATGACCTCATATTTGCCTCTGCTCTGGTAAGCGGGTGATTTGTGTTAAAGACAAGAGTCTTCAGGGATTTGTCACACATAAAGTGGTGTCTCTGAGGAATTTTTCTACAACCAAATTGAACTGGCCTAATTAGATGTTTGAATAAATCACAATATTTATCTAATAATAATAATGCCTAAGAAATTTATATTCAACGTAATTTTAAAGACATTCTTTTTATGGAAGAAAACACACATGAGATATTTTACTTACTGAACTAAAGGCAAACGAGCCAATCTGGTCACAGAATAATAACAGCAATATATTCTAGATTTATGCATTTCTTAAGTCACCTCCAAACACTTTTACAGATATTATTTGATTTTCAATAATAGAAAGATTGTATATAGTCTACAATACCTTATCTGAACCCTTAGGGCCAGAGAGATTTCTTAAACAAAGATCTCCAGACTTCTAAATATAATATTGTGTATATACCATCTATCACACAGCAGCATCCAAGGGATGTAGGTCAGTCCCTGTAATCAAGCCTGTTAATACTGCTCCAGTGAAACTTATGAATGATCACACAAAACAAGTTAAATGACAAATATAAAGTGTAACACATCAGTTTAAATCAGGTCTTGTTGAGAAATGACTTAGGGAAAAAAACTTTGGTTGTCAGAAATTTGGGGATTTGGAATTTTAAGTAAGGGTGTGTAGACCTGTACAAAATGCATGTTAAAGTCTCAGGTTTGCACTAATAACAGCTAGAAATCTGTAGACATCACTTATCAATTTCTTATTAAAGACAAAAAAACACAAAATCGTCAGCTCACTACCCTGCTCTCTATACAGAGTTTTCTCTTTCTGCCTCCTTTTTGCGTTCACATTTCTGCTTTTCTCAGGAATCTGTCCTCCAGGGTCATGACTTTTAAATTTCCTATTTTTAACAGTGAAAAGAATATATGCTTTGGAGCCAGCCAGACTTAGATTTTAATCCTAGCTGTGACTTTCAATAATTTCCTGAACTCTTGGAGCCTCATTTTATTCTCCTCTAAAATGGAAAGAAAAAATATTTACCTGGTGGGGTTGATACCCAAAACCTGTTGCCATCAAGTTGATTCGACTTGTAGCGATCTTAAAGGACAGAGTAGAACTGCCCCATAGAGTTTCCAAGGCTGTAAAACTTTATGGAAGCACATTGCCACAACATTCTCCCCTGGAGCAGCTGGTGAGTTCCAACCACTAACCTTTCTGTTAGCAGCCAAAGCTTAACCAGTTTGCCACCAGGGTTCTTTGTGGAGTTGATGTGAGGGTTAAAATATGTGGGTGCATAAAAGAGAGAAGGAGTTTGTGGCAAAGACTGCTTAACTGTGTACCCAGTGTCCTTGTTATCAACCTCTTAATGGAAGAACTTAATTTTTAGCTGAGTGCAGGGCCACAGTATAAAATGACTACATTTCCCAGCCTTCCTTGCAGCTGGGTGTGGCCATGACGCAAAATTCTGGCCAATGAAATGAAGGCAGAAGTGCTGCGCGGCCCCTTCCCGGAAGCTCCCCGAGGACACAGTTGGCATGTCCCGTGCTCTTCCTTGTGTGCACGTGCCTCTACCCTGGAATTCCCAAGTTGCTCCAGCAGTTTGAGATCACTGTTAGGTGCTCCATCCTGGGGATGGCGGAGTGATGGGCAGGAAGGAACCTGGGCAGCTGGCTGATGACGTTGTGGAGCAGGCATAGCAGCCCTAATGCCCACTGCTGGATTTCTGTAATGCGAGAAACACACATCCGCTTTCTGTTTTCTGAGTTTACAGCTGAACCTAATTCTGCCTCATAAATCTTTTAATAAATTGTTCTGTTGCTGTCTCCTTACATCCGCCTTTTATAAAACCAAACCAAACCCGTTGCCGTGGAGTAGATTCCGACTCATGGCGACCCTAAAGGGCAGAGTAGAACTGCCCCAAGGGTTTTCAAGGAGCGTCAGGTGGATTCGAACTGTCGACCTTTCCGTTTGCCGCTGTAGCTCTTAACCACTGTGCCGTTAAACTCTCTGGAAGGTCTTCCGCCTTCCAGCTTGGGCTTACTGGTTAAGTCCTCTCCTGACACCCTTCTCCTGAAAGGTGCCTGCTTTCTCTCTACCCTACAACACTATCTTGATTTCACCAGCAGTTTGCTATGTAAGACATTTTACTTTACATGACGTTTCTGCTTTATCCCACTTTCATTTCCTGCAGCCTCTTAAAAATCTTTTTAATGGTCTCATCTTAAATTCCCTTAATTCCTATTTTATAGTTATAGAACTCTTTTGATGTTTCAGTGTGAAATACTTTACTAGGCTTATGTTTAGCCCCCTGTCTTCCAATTTCTTCATCACATCTTTTCTTTCTTTTCTCTTAGTCTCATTTTTTCCATTTTAGAAACACTGTTGTCTTTATTGCTTTATTCCCCTCTTGGGGTCACATTGGCTTCTTCCCAGCAGGCAGTACAGCTTCAGAAGTGAAGCTCATATATCCTTCACAACGCTCTGGAGAGATTGAAGCCAGTAAGATGTAATATGCACACTGTATTAACAATTACATACACTTAAAGCACACAAAATAGTAGTGTATGTTGTATGGGTGCACACAAACGGAGAAAAAATTTTAAGTTCATTAAGAGGATACATACGGCTACAGATGTGGATTGTTGTTGTTAGGTCCAGTCCAGGGTTCCCACTCATCGTGACCCCATTTACAAGAGAAGGAAATACTGCCCGGTCCTGTGCTATTGCCACCACCACTGTTGTGTTTGAGTCTATTGTTGCAGCCACCGTGTCAATCTATCTCGTTTCTTGATGCAGGGAGGGAAATGGGGCCAGGGCAGGGATCTTTCATTCTATCTGTAACTTTTAGAACAGTTGATGGAGGTGTAATTGACATGTAATAAACTTCACATATTTAAAGTGAACAACTTGATAAAACTTGACTTGTGTATGTACCATGAAACCATCACCACAATCAAAATGGTGAATATATCCATCACCCCCCCAAAAGTTTCCTGTGCTATTTTGTATTCTCTTCCCACCCACCTCCCTCCCACCCTCATTTTATTTAAGTGGAATAATAAAACACAAAATATAAATACATTTGTTCAAGAAAGAATTTGATTGGTATCTATATTTATCTCTGTATCTATATATCTCTATATCTAATCTATATCTCTATCTACATAGTTGTTAGATGCTGTCAAGTCCATATATGTATACGTTAAAACAAAACAAAACAAAAGCCATTGCCGTCATGTCAATTCTGACTCATAGTGACCCTATAGGACAGAGTAGAACTGCCCTGTAGGGTTTCCAAGGTGGATCCCAGTTGCTGACCTTTTGCTTAGTGACCCAACGCTTAACCACTGCCCACCAGGGTCCTCAACAGCATCTAACAACTATGTATACATACACATATGTACATGTGTACATATATATATTTATATATGTAAATGTGTATATGTAAATTTGTTGTTGTTGTTAGGTGCCATTGAGTTGGTTCCAAGTCATACCAACCATATGTACAACAGAGCTAAACGCTGCCTGGCCCTGAGCCATCCTCACAATTGTTGGTATCTTTGAACCATTGTTGCAGCCACTGTGTCAATCCATCTCATTGAGGGTCTTTCTCTTTCTCGCTGACCCTCTACTTTACCATGCATGATGTCCTTCTCCAGGTACTGATAACATGTCCAAAATACTTGAGACAAAGTCTCCCCATCCTTCCTTCTAAGGAGCATTCTGGCTGTACTTCTTCAAAGATAGATTTGTTTGTTGTTCCATCATTCATGGTATATTCAATATTCTCTGCCAGCACCATAATTCGGATGTATCAATTCTTTGGTCTTCCTTATTCATTGTCCAGCTTCCACATGCATATGAGTCCATTGAAAATACCATGGCTTGGGTCAGGCACACCTAATCCTCAAAGTGATATTTTTGCTTTTTAACACTTTAAAGAGGTCTTTTGCAGCAGATTTGCCTAATGTAATGCGTTGTTTGATTTCTCGACTGCTGGCGAAGAATATTGAATATACCATGGACTGCCAAAAGAGCGAGCAAATCTGTCTTAGAAGAAGTACAACCAGAATGCTCCTTAGAAGCAAGGATGATGATACTGAGTCTTACATACTTTGGACATGTTGTCAGGAGGGGTCAGTCCCTGGAGAAGGACATCATGCTTGGCGGAGTACAGGGTCAGCGGAAAAGAGGAAGACCCTCAATGAGGTGGATTGACACAGTGGCTGCAACAATGAGCTCAAGCATAACAACGATTGTAAGGGTGGCGCAGGACCAGGCAATGTTTCATTCTGTTGCACATAGGGTCGCTTTGAGTCGGAACCGACTCGATGGCACCTAACAACAATACAACAACAGCTTCCTTGGGTGTTGATTGTGGATCCAAGTAAAATGAAATCCTCAACAACTTCAATCTGTTCTCTGTTTATCATGATGTTGTGTATTGGTCCAGTTGTAAGGATTTTTGTTTCCTTTATGTTGAGGTGTAATCCATACTGAAGGCTATGATCTTTGATCTTCAGCAGTAAGTGCTTCAAGTCCTCTACATATACATCTATATCTCAAATATTTAATGGCTATATAGAGAGATCTGTCTATCTATCTATTTCTGGCTTCTTTTACTCAGAATGATTATTATGAATTTCATCCATATTTTTCTGTGCCTTGATACTTCACTCATTTTTATGCCAGAATACTACTTCCTTGTATAGATATACCTATGTGTATATGTATATACATATTTCATTGTTTAGCCATTTACCTGTTGGTGGCTGTGTTGTTTCCAGTTTTGGGCTATTATACATAAAGCTTTTAGGGACATTTGTATACAAATCTTGCGTGAACATAGGTTTTTATTTTTCTTGGATAAATACCTAGGGATGAAATGACTAGATCATAGATGGTTTAACAAAGTTTAACTTTTTAAGAAACTGCCCAACTGCCTTTCAAAGTTTTTTTTTTTTTTAAATGTTTTTTATGTTTTCACAAAAGTGTGTTTGAGTTCCAGTTACTCTACATTGTCCCTAACACTTGGTGTGGTCTGTCTTTATAAGTTAAGCTATTCTAATAGACGTGTAGTGGTATCTGATGGCGGATTTTATTTCCATTTCCTTAATGGCAAATGATGTCGAGTGCTTTGTCATGGGCTTGTTATTCATCCAGCTCCTTTGCCGAGTGTATCTTCGATTTTTTTTTGCCTGTTTTTATTTGTTTTTTTAATTATTGGGTTTTGACAATTCTTTATATATTCTGGAAACCCCGGTGGAGTAGTGGTTAAGTGCTACAGCTGCTAAGATACAAATCCTTTGTGAGATACATGATTTGCAAAGATTTTCTCCCAATCTTTGAGTTATTTATTAATTATCTTAGCAGTCTCTTGAAAAACAGAAAATTTTAACTTTGAATAAGTCAGGTTTATCATTATTTTTTCTTTTATGAATCATGATTTTGGTATCCTATCTATGAAATCTTTGCCTAATGAAAGACCACAAATACATTATCCTAACTTTTTTCTAATAGTTTTAGATTTTTAGGTTTACCTTCAGGATCATGATTCGCTTTGAGTTAATTTTTTCATATGGTGTAAGGTGTGGATAGAAGTTTTGTTTTTTTGCATATGGATATCCAATCGTTCCAACACCATTTGTTGAGAAGACAATTCTTTCACCACTAAATTGCCTTTGCACTTTTGTCAAAACTCAGTTGTCATACATATGTGGGTCTATTTCTAGATTCTCTAGTCTATTCTATTGATATATTTTCTATCTTTATGCCAATACTGCCTTGATTACTGTAGCTTTACAATAAGTCTAATTCAAGTTCTTTTCCAAGTTATTTTGGTTATTCTAAGTTCGTTGCATTTCCATATGAATTTTAGGAAAAATTTCTGCAAAATCATTTTGTTGAATTTTGATTGAAATTGTGTTAATTGTTGTCTTGGTTATCTGTTGCTGCTATACCAGAAATACCAGAAGTGGACGGCTTTAACAAAGAGAAATTAATTCTCTTGCAGTCTAGTAGGCTAGAAGTCTAAATTCAAGACATCAGCTCCAGAGGAAGGCTTTCTCTCTGCCAGCTCTGGAGGAAGGTCCTTGTCATTAATCTTCTCCTGGTCTAGAAGCTTTACAGTGCAGGGACCCCAGGTCCAAAGAATGCACACTCCTGGCTCTGCTTTCTTGGTGGTAAGAAGTCCCCAACTCTCAACTTGCTTCCCTTTCCTTTTATCTCTTTTAAGATAAAAGGTGATGCAGGCCACACCCCAGGGAAACTCCATTTAGATTGGATCAGGGATGTGTCCTGAGTAAGGGTGTTACATCCCACCCTAATCCTCTTCAGCATAATCCAGTCATGCCTCATTAACCATTGGCAGGGAATAGGATTTACAAGATGTAGGAAAATTATATCAATCACAAAATGGAGGACAACCACACAATACTGGGAATCATGTCCCAGCAAATTGATACACATGTTTTTGGGAGGCACAATTCAATCTACGACAATGGTATAGATCAGTTGAGGAAGAACTGACATCTTAACAATATTGATTCTTCTTATTTATGAACATGGTATAATTCCCCATTTAACCAGGTCTTCTTTTATTTCTCTCAGTATTATTTTTCAATTTTCAGTGTACTTGTCCTTGCACATCTTTCATCAGTTATTCCTTTTATTATTATTATTGCAAATGTTACCTTTTTTATTTCTGATTTATAGTGTTTTAGCTAATATGAGTAGTAATAACTTTGGAAATATTGATCTTGAATTGCATAACCTTGCTAAAGTCAATTATTCCTTCTTGTAGCTTTTCTTGTAGATAGCAATGAATTTTCTGCATAAATGATAATGTCATATGTGAATAAAGACAATTTTAATTGCTTATTACTGTGTCGAAGCAATATTGCCCTATATATTATTTCCTTTATGTCTGGGAGACTTGCTATAACATTTCTTGAGTTAGAGTCTGCTGGTGATGAATTCTTTCACTTTTATTTTTATAGCTAGAAGAGTATTTTGTCTTCATTTGTGAAAGATATTTTCACTGGATATAGAATTTCAGTTGTTGTGTGTTTTGTTTTTTGTTATTGTTGTTGTATTTTAAATTTGTTATTTCACAGTCTTTTCACTGACATTGTTCTCAGTGTTCCTTGTATGTGTTAAGCATTTTTTTCCTCTGCTTTTAAGATTTTCTCTTTATCACTTGTTTTGAGCGATTTGATTATGTTGTGCTTTGCTGTAATTTTCTTTATGTGTGTGTGTGTGTGTGTGTGTGATATTCCTTGGGCTTCTTGGATGCATGTTTAGAGTTTTAGAATATTTCTTCAAATATTTTTCTATTTCAATCTTCCTTCTTTCCTTCAGATATCCCAATTACACATATGTTGGGCCTCTTGAAGTTGTCCTGTAGATGAAATGATGCTTTTTTTTTAGTTAAAAAAGAAAATAGTTTTTCTCTCTGTGTTTTATTTTGGGTGGTATCTCTTCATATTCACTAAGTCTTTCTTGTGCAATGTATTATCTGTGATTAATCCTATCCAGGCTATTTTTGTTCTCCTGTATAGAAGTTAGATTTGGGTTATTTATATATTTTCAATATCTCTACTTAAGTTTCTGAACATGTTGAATACTGGTTTATGTCCTGTTTTAATGTAATATCATGTGTCTTGTCACGTTTTAATAAATATTTTCATTTCCTTGCCTGCTAATTCTAACATATATGTCACTTTTGGATCTGTTTTGATTGATTTATTTTTTCCTCATCATGGATGTTATTTGTCTGCTTCTTTGCATTTCTGATAATTTTTGTGTGGCTGACAGACATTGTGATTTTTACTTTGTCAGATGCTGGATAATCTTGTATTCCTATTCTTTAAGGTTTTTTCTTAGATACAGTTAAGTTACTTCGAAATAGTTTGGTCCTTTCAGGTCTTGTAGCTAAGATTTATTTGATGTGACCAGAAAATAATTCTCTACTGTATATCCTGTGAGTTATATGATTGTCTAGTTTGGCTAGAACAGGCACAATTCCCAACCCTGTGTCAATATTCTAGTAATGTCCCCTTGAATCTTTTTCGGTGGGTCTTTCCTTGGCCTTGGAGAGTTTTTTCACATATATGTGCTGATGAGTAATTTGCTGACTACTAAATGGGAACCTTTCTGTAAAGAGAGGGTTTCTCTTTCATTCCACAGTCCCCTCTTTGGTATGGTGTGTATAAACTCTAGTTGTCTTGGTCTCCCTGGACTCTCAGATTCTGCTCCTCAAATCTGGGAGTCTGCAAGGCTGCACCAGGATTCTGCTTCCTGCACCATAGTGGGACAGTATCCAAAAGCTGTAAGCTCATGTAACTGTAAGGCTCACGTTTTTAGTTTCTCATCTGTCAGAGATCGTGCTCCTTTGGTGCTTGATCTCAAATGTCTTGAAAACTATTGTTTTATATATTTTGTCTGGTGTTTTTGGTTGTTGTAGGTGGGTGGATAAACCCAAGCCCGTGATACTCCATCTTCACTAGAAACAGAAATCCTTGTAGGTATATATTTTTTAAATCAGGTCTGAAAAAAAAATTAACACTTTTCAAACTATACAGTCTTTCTGTGTTTCACTAGGAGTGATTTCTTCCATCCTCTTCCATGGCTATGCCAGTGTTTCTTAATCTCTTTAAATCTCCAACCTCACTTCCTCCCCCATCACTCACAGCAGGTGATCTAGTCTCCTACTTCATAGGAAAATAGATGCCCACAAATGGAAGTCCTATAACATGCTTAAGACTACCCTCTTCATCTGTGTTCTGAATCTCATTGCCTTCTACCCCCTTAAGGCCTTCTTTATTAGTTATCCCTGTAGTCCCTTCTAGCTTTCTCATTGCCTTTATCCAAGATTCTTGAAAGTTGGTTCTACCTTCTAACTTCATTTTCCTTTCCTCTACTCTCTGCAATCTGACTCTTACTTCTCTATCTTAGATCGTAGGTCACTAACAACTTGTTGTTGCTAAATCCAGTGGACACTTTTGGTCTTTATCTTATTTGTCACTATTGATCATGCCCTGCTTTTCCCTCCTTTTTAAAATGTTTCTTCCCAGGTTTAGTGTTTACCTTTTCCGGACATGCCTTCTCAGTCCTCTGATTTTTGTCAGCCAGTACCTTACATGCTTGTGTTGCTCAGGGTTGCACAGGGCTCTGTTTTAAGTCCAGAGCTATGTAGTAGATAGGTCTGGATTCAAGCCCTTTCTTTTGTACTCTACTGAATGATATTAGGCACTGAGTGGTATTGTGCATTCATATAGTGCCTATATTTTTCTAGATAACATTTATCATAACTATATTTAAATTATTTATTCACTTTGGTTAAAGTCTTTTTTCCAACTGGCATATAAGGGCAGGAATCATTGTCTCTCTTGTTTACCACTACTTCCCAACATCTAATATTAGCTGACATTAAAAAAAACAGAAAGTTAATAAATGAAGTGATATGTAGTTAGATTCAAATACTGCTTTGCCACTTACCAAATAAGAATTCTTGAGGAAGCCTTGGTTACCTCATCTATAAAGTAAAAATAATAATGATATCTAGTTTATGGGCTTGTGTAAGAATAAAAAATAAAAATCATGAGAAATATTCATCACATTACCTGGAACAAAAGAGATACTCAATATATATTAGCTGTCATGATGATCACCATCACTGTCATTATCGTCAATATCCCCAATATCACTGCCTCAGTTCAGTCACTTAGATTGTTAAAGTAGCTTCAAATCATTCCCCTCCTACAACCTGTTCTCCACACCAAAGCTCAAGTGTTCATTGTGAAATAAAAAAGACCTAAAAATGTCATTCTCAGCTTACGCCCCTTAAAACACCACTCCTAAAAACTCTCAGGAAAGGGTGAAAATAACTGACTTGGCTTAAAAGAGTCATTTTAACCTGGTCCTTGTCTTCTGTACAACATAACCTTAAGGTCATACAACTTTTGCGCACTTCAATCCCATCCAATCATGTCCAGCACTTCAGTCCTAATGAACTACTTTCTTTTTCCCAAACAGTTACACTTTCTCTTGCCTCTCAGCCTTTTCACATACTTTTTCTTCCCAGAACACTACATTATCTGCATTATTTATTTGGCTAATTCCTACACATTCTTCAAATTTCAGTTTCGCTGCCACCACCCCTGGAGTTTTTCCCTGACTGCCCACATCCAGGTTAGGTATGACTTGATATGTTCCGTACAATCCAGTATTGTCCTCTCTAGAACCCAGTTACAATGATTGTAATTGTAAACTTCTTGAAGGCAAGGATAGTGCCCATCTAGTACATTGCTGGCAAAGTGTACCCACTCAATAAAAGCTTGTTGAATAAATGAGTAAAATACAGTTGGAAGAAAAAATGCATAAATACTGAAAGTATAATTTAGGGAAATGAGGTATTATTTAAGTATTATATAAATTCCATGGTGAAGATATTAATTCCAGTTGGTGCTCAATAAATACTTGGGGAAAAAAAAAAACCCAATATTTTATTCATTCAGACAGAGGTCTAGAATTCAGGACGCAAGTCTTCTAGATTATGGCACTTTCCATGGCATTATTCTGCTTTCCTAAAATATATTAGCCAGAGAGATATCCTAAGATTGAGATTATACACAACTCAGGGAATACCTTAACTATTAATAAGGAAAAAAAAAAAACTTTTTTTCTCATAGTTAATATTGTCTTTTCCTGAAAAGAGGAGCCCACCCATCCACGGCTTGAGTATTTTTCTAGATGTTTCATTCTGCAAAATACGAATATATTTGTGAGTCCTTTTCAGTGTGAAAAGGTCAATGATCTCACCTTTTTGTCACCATTCTTATACAAAATCAGGTTAAAATGTCAAAAAGCATTAGCTGAGAGCCCACTGAACACGGAATCTTCCTCCAGTCATGATTTTAATAAATCACTCATGATCTAATACATGAAAAATAAATGTGTGCAAGGGAGAACCACATTTTTCACCCTGGTGTTTTGTTAAAAGAAGTACCATTTCTGCTGTTTGATTTCCAGCCAAACTATGAAACGGGCTAGTAGTGGCAATGGAAATTACCTTCCTCCTCCATTGGTGTAGATGGAAAAGGAGAGTGAAAGAGCCAAATTATGAGTTTTCATCTGTGGGTGAGTAATAACGACCATTACGAAGAAGTGTGATTCATCTCCTGTGAAAACGCACAGAGGCTGCTTGGGGAGCAAGGCCTGAAAACTCCTTTCATTGTCTAATGCAAGGGCAAACTTCAGTAACGAAGAGGGGAAAGAAAATGACTAGTCAGGCTTCTGGTGGCAGTGGTTAATGACAGTGCCCGTGGTGGGAGAGAGATGGGAGGGTGGAAGCCTCTCATCCAGGGCATGAGTGGAATGCCCACTCTGGGCTGGATCCAGACCTGCACGTGCGCTCTGGGTACAGAGCTTTCGGTGAGTCAAAAAATAGTGCTATCCTTGTATCGTCTCAGCAGTGGTATGGATTCATAAGGATGGCTCTTTCTTCAAAACAGCAGACAGAAAGCGTGGGCTATCCTCTTCTCCAAGCTGCAGAAGATAGGAAAGACAGTCAAACCTGGATGGTATAAGATGATGCACTCAGTAAACTCTTCCATGCTTGCCTTCTCTTTAACTACTTGTTTACGGCTGTTAAAAATTTTTTATACTTCTTTTACTCAAAACATCACAACGTATTTTAGTCCGTTGGGTTACCAGTTGGCTTCCCAACTTGCTCTAGATTTTTCTGTATCTATAACACCTTGGTCTCTTTGGATTTTATTATTTCACTGGTTTATTTCACCTGTGGTACATGTCCAATCCAGTTAAAATTTGTTTATGTTTTGAAACTTTGCTCTTTATGTAGAATGCAGTAGTTTTTTTTTTAAGTGGAATTCCACGTAGTTACCTCTTTTTTGTATGCATAAACTTTAGTTCTTGCTATTATTAGCCATTGTACAAAATATTATCTCTGTTTTCACTGGTGTGCCGGACAATTCCCTATTTAGTATAATCTGATAATTTCATTCATGTACTTCTTCTTCCAGGTCATTAATAAAGTTGTCGACCAAACTAAGCCTGACATTCATCCCCGTGGCTCCCTGTTGCTGGTCCTTCTCTGCAGCTCAACACGTTGCCCTTTACCAGCAATTTTTTTTTATTTGCCAGCCACTTTGCAATCCTCTAGATATTGCTCATATCCAGCCTTTTTAAATTAACTTTTGAATGGTGTTTCAAAATCTTGTTGAGCGCCTTGTACACAATAAGCACTAGATAAATATTAGTTTTTGTTGGTGGGTGCTGTCAAGTTGATTTCAACTCATAGTGACCCCGTGGGACAGAGTAGAACTGCCACATAGAGTTTTTTTTTTTTTTTTTGGCTATAATTTTTACAGGAGGATACTGCCAGGTCTTTCTGCCGTGGAGCCTCTGAGCGGGTTGAATCTCCACTTTTTCTGTTAGCAGCTGAGCACTTAACCATTGAGCCACCAGGTCACCCATCTTGGGCCTAGAATTTCTTGCTACTTTAGATAAATATATATATATTTTTTTTTAGATAAATATTAGCAGAACTTCATTGGATCACCAGGTCACCAATTTGTTTTATCCACTTCAGTTTGGGTTTCCCTACTCCCACCAAAAAAAAAAAAAAAAAGAACATAAATCCTTATTGTGGCATACATTCTAAAATTGCTTTGAGCCACTTTCTCTAGTCCTTTTAAATACTTGGAAACACTGGTGACATAGTGGCTAGGTGATATGACTGCTAACCAAATGGCAGTTTGAAACCAGGCACTCCTTAGAAACTCTGTGGAGCAGTTCTACTCTGTCCTATAGGGTTGCTATGAGTTGGAATCGCCTGGATGGCAATGGATTTTTTTTTTTTTAAATACTTAAGAAATCTATTTTCTTCTGATACCTTAGAGACTATCTTAATCCAGTGTGCTAGCATAGATTAAAAAAGAAGAAAGAAAGCAAAATATCAAATTACTATGTACATTCTGCAATAACTTTAATATTAATCAGTTTTAAAGAAGTCTTTCTATACACTAAAAAAAAAAAATTTTTTCTATACACTAATGGGATTTGGCATTTATAATAAATTGGTATTTACAGGAAGACCAAAAACACTTGTAAGATATAAGAGAACCAATAATTAAGTGATACAGAAAGGTGCTAATATATTTTTAAAATTTCTTCTAAACTATATTGAGAGGGGCAGACAGGTACAGAGGAAAAAAATTTTTTTTTTTTAAGAAGGGAGTCTGAATTTAGACACCAGTTTCGGACTGAATTCTGACTCTATTACTCACTAGATAAATGACATTGGGAAAGTAATGTAACCCCTTTTGCCTCAGTTTCATCATCAGTAAAATGGGGATAACAATATTCAACCTTATAAAGTTTTGTGAGTGTCACAAATAATGTAAGTAAGGACCTAGGACAGGTCTTAGCATATGGCAGACTGGACAAATTCCTGCTGTTTCCCTAATGGCAGGAAACAGCTGCCTCTGGCCCATTGCTTAAACCAGAAGTATAGGAGAGATCTTTGATTGACTTCCCCTCTTCTACCTTCACATGCAAGCAATAGCAAGTCCTCTTGCCATTTTCTGAAGAATACACCTCAAATCCATCCTCGGTGCCTCACCCCTGGCCTCTGCAATAGACTTTGACTGGTCTCAACTCAGCCCTCTTCTGGTTTACTGCCTACATAGCAGCCAGGCTTAGTAACTAAAAGTTCAAATCAGATCCTATGACTTCATTGCCTACACCTTTCAGAGACTTCCCACTGAGTTTAAAATAAAATCCAAAGCCCTTATTTACTTATGATCTGGCCCGTTCCTTCAGACCACAAGCTTCAAGAGGGCAGGGACCAGATCCGTCATTCCACACTTTCCCAGCAGTATCTAGCACATTGCTCGACACCCAGGAGGCACTCAAAATTACTTGCTGAATGAAGGAAAGATTCTGCACTGTTGCTGCAAGGAAAATAGAAAGACGATTTTCTCCCAGGTTAGTCAGAGAATTTCTTCCTAGGTCTGTGTTCTAAAATAGATTGCTCCAAGATGTGTTACAGTGAGAAATGGTAAAACTATGATTGCTCCCGTACTGGTGCCACCTTTACTATCCATCCAGACTCTGACATTTAACAATCATTGAGTATTCAAGAATGCATTCTTATGGATTAAAGTAACTATTTGTTAAAGAAGAGGAGGCTGGAATTAAAATAGAGAATCCTTTGATGAGCATTCCGTTCAAATCATTAGAATTTCATATAGATGTAATTGCTCCCTTAGAAATAGATTAAATAGACAGAACACTCTAAATGACATTTTTACATTGTTAAAGCACAATTGATTACAAATTATGGGTATTTTAAGCCAGGCGTGTCTCCTCTCCATCAATCTGTGTTATCATGGCCATCTTTTGAATCAGATTGTTTGCTAATGCAAACCTAAAATGAGCAATGCCCGAAGCAGCATTAATGAGGAGAATCAAGTGACAACCCACCAACCATTTGATTTTCTCGCCAGGGCATGGTGTCTGGAGAAATTTGTTTTCCTTCGTTTGTATACACCAGCATAGCTTCTGCTAATGGGTATTTTTTCAGATGAGGAGTCATGAATGCCTTTAAGCTTTGAGGAGCTCATCATTAGCAGTTAAGGAGCATCTTAGAGAACAAGGGCGGGAATTCTCCCCGAAAGCTGAAGGTTGAGATGCTGCAGGGCTATTTTAGATGCTGAATTTTGACATTTATACCCATTCAAATGAGGAACATAATATATGAAGTTGATGAAGACAGTGAAGTCACCAGGCTTCCAATCATGCAAAGCAGAAGACTGCTCAGCCAGTGACTTTGGTCAGATTCTGATGTGCTGTTTGCCTGCACGACTTTTCATAAGCGCCTGGGATGATGCATGATGAAAATCACCTACAACAAAACAAAAACTTTCAAGGCAAAGTTACTTTATTTCTTCTTTAAAAATCTTAGAAGGACTGGTGTTTTGTGTGTGGGACAGTGGGGATATGCTCAGGGAACCATGCAACTTAAGAAATGTCGAAAATCATACTGGGAAGCTATGAGAATGGAGACATCGATAATTCTGATAATAGAGGTTAGCTATACTTACTGGTGGCACAGTGGTTAGAGCGATTGACTGCTAACTGAAAGGTCAGAGTTTGGAAACGACCAGCAGCTCTGAGGAAGAAGGATGTGGCAGTCTGCTTCAGTAGAGATTTACAGCCTTGGAAACCCGATGGGGTTGTAATGAGTTGGAATACACTCAACAGCAATGGGTTATACCTACTGTTAATTAAATAATTTTTATCCATTATAAATATCCACTAAAGAGGTAACAATGTATGTGAGGGAGGATAGTAAGCACAAAAAAGTGAAAACTTGTCCAAAACGGGTAGATACTGCTTTAGAAGGCAGAGTACCATATCCCGAGGAGCAGACAGTGGTGAGTGCTGATCTTCGTTCTTGGCATGTAAGAGTGGACACCAACCTCCTTTCCCCCCAGCTTCCCGAGCTCACTGCCCTAAATAAATGGAATCAGTGTTTTCTCCTACCATATAGTGAACAATTAAATTATACGTAAAAGCAGTAGGTGGAGCTAAGACAAACTGTGTCTGTCATATGTCGTTTAAATTGGATACCCTCACCTTAGAGAAAGGCTCACAGATGTACACCACAAAAGTCACCTATATGCAGTATGAAAGTAAGACTTCTAAGTGAACAACAAAGAGAGGAAGTCACAGAGTAGGCAAAGGCACCCCAGGCAGATGCAAACAAAATAAAGGATGGGCCACAGTCTTGACGTCAGATGAATTTGAATCCAGGGCAAAGATATTAATCGGGAACGGCACTTTATATGATACAGAATGCAGTTTTCAGTGAAGGTCTAACAATAAGAATATCTAATCACCAAGCAAAACAGCATCCAGATTCATTATAAAAGTTACCAGGAATACGAGGAAAAATAGGATACTGTAGTTTATTTCTTGCAGTCATCAGCAGACTAAATGAACCAAAAAAAAAAACATAGTAATAACAATTATAATATATATATTATAACATATATAATAAAAATGTATAAGGTAATATAATGTATATATCCCACTGCTGATGCGTCAATTCCGACTCATAGACTCATAGCAATCTAAAGGATTGTGAAGTGGCTGGCAAAAAAAAACCAAATAACTGCCTCAAAGAATTTCTGAGGCACGGCTGGTAGATTTGAACTGCTGACATTTTGGTTAACAGCTGAGCTCTTAGAAAACCTAAATAACATAGTTAATAATGTGATTTAATTCAGGTAAACATCAGATATATTACCCTAAAAACAGAAAATACCTCTTGTTTTCATATGCTCAAAGACATTTGCAAAAATTAATATGTTGTCCATACATAAAACTTCAACAAATCCACCAAAGTCGAAACAGCGCCCAAAACATTCTTTGATCAAATGTAAAAACAGGAAAAATTTCAAAACATAATTATTTAAAAAGTAACAACAGCAAACACAACTATGTGGAAATTTCAAAAAATTTCTCTTAAACAACCCTGAGTCAATAGTGATCTCAAAGCCCAAACCACAGTACATCCAGAAGGGATTAATGAAAACATGACTTGCCATTATCTACCTGTCTGTCTGTCCATCTGTCTATCCATCCATCCATCCACCGACCTATCTGTGTCTAAAATTATGCTCCAAGGAAAATCTATACAACAAATAATGCTACTAACAAACAAGAAAAATGATTGAAATTTCTAAGAAAATCAAAGAAATAATTACGAAGAATAAGAGCAGAAGTTAATGGATTAGAAAGCAGAAAAATTACAGAACTAATGAGTAAATCCAAAGCTAGGCTAACATAATCAGGGGAAAGAGAAAAAGTGAGATACAAAAAAGTAAATGACAATGGATACAAGCACAGAGAAAATGAAAAGAGTCACAAGAGACTGTTTCGATCAGCTCTGTGTAAACATAATAAACCATGTGGATGAAGAGGATGAGTTTGTAAGGAAACACATAGAAAATACAGAAAATCCATACAAACCGAATTCTATAAAAGAGCTGATTTCAAAGCAAATTTCTAATTAAATTTTAAAGAACAATGCTGTCCAAATTGTTTCAGAAAGTATAAAAATGAAGGAAAATTTCCATACTTTTAATGAAACTATAACATTGATAGCAATATCTAATGATGTTTGAATAGAAAAGAAACCTAGAAAAAATAAACCCTGAAGCAAAAGCCATAAATAAAATATCTCCAAACATAATCCTAACACATATTAGGAGAAATGCCAACAGATGTAAGGGTAGTTCAATGTTCAGAAATGTATTAATATAAATCATATAATAGATCAAAAGAGAAAAAAACATGTGATCATCTGCATAAATATATGAAAAACACTTGGTAAATTTCACCATCAAATTTCAACAAAATAAGAAATGCATAATAGAATATAAAAACACTGATAATATCTTTATATATAAAGCATTTCTGTCTCAAACCCAAGACCAACATCCATGCTTAGTAGGGAGACACTAGAAGCATTTTCACTAAACGTCAGGTCTGTGGTATCGCCATTATTTAACCTTGTTCTGCAGATACTAATCCACGTAATTAGACAAGAAAAAGACGTAAGGTTTAAATTTTGGAAGAAAGAAGTCAGATTGTTATTATTTGTCATTGATATAATTGAGGCTTGGAAACCTCAAAAGAACCCAAGGCTGAATAAAGCATTAATATAAAAAGCAATTGCTTTAATATGGAAAAACAACAACCAGCTAAAAGATATAATTGGAAAAAAGCTCCAAATGTGATAGTAATAAAAGTGATCAACTACCTAAGAATAACTTTCACAAGAAATGTGGAAGAGCCATATAGCCATTTTAAGGAAACTTTGAATGAAATGAACAGTTGAAAAGCGTTCCATATTCTTGAATAGGAATTTTCACTATCATAAGGATACAAAGTCATCCTAAGTTAACTCATAAATTCGACATGATCCCAATAGACAAACTGATTCTAAAGTTAATATGAAAAAATAAGCATATTACTATATCCAGGAAAGTTCTACAAAGGAGTAAGTGAAGGGAATACACCGACCAGATATGAAAACATCATAAATCTACCATACTTACCTTACAACCATTGTATTTGCACATGTATAAAAGGATAGATGGATAAAACAAGATAGCAAGTCCAGAAATAGACCTAGACATGTACGGCATTTTAGTCTACGATTTAAAAAAAAAAAAACTATTGCTGTCGAGCTGATTCTGACTCATAGTGACCTTATGGGACAGAGTTTCCTGCCCCATGGAGTTTCCAAGGAGCACCTGGTGGATTCAAACAGCCAACCTTCTGATTAGCAGCTGTGGGTCTTAACCGCTATGCCACCAGGGTTTCCCGTCTATGATAAAGGTGGCTTCAAATCAGTGGACAATTAAGCAATTGGAAAGAAACCAACTAGATAGACTGAAAAATTATATTTCTACCACGCATCTTATACCCAAATAAATCTCCAATCTTGGATAAAATATCTAGAATAAGCGAGTACATAGAGCCCAGAGCTTAGTAGCTGGCAGGGGCCAGGAGAAGGGAGGAGAAAAGGAGGACTCAGTGCTTAGGGGACACTGAGTTTTTGTTAACCGTGATGGGAATGTTTGGGATAAGAGTGAAGACTGAACGACATGAGCAGAATTAATGTCACTGAACTGTACATACGAAGGCCATTGAAATGGCAAATGTTTTATTACATGTACATTTACCACAAAAATGCGAAAAATCACAATCGATCAAAAATTTAGACACAAAAACTAAAACCATAAAAGTACTACAAAAACTGTGGGAGAATTGTTAGTATATTCTTTAAATAAGAAAGACAGTTTGGTGTATGTCACCAAACTCAAAGACCGTAAAATAAGACTGATGGCCACACATACCATGAACGCAGTTGACAAATGAGAAACATATTGGCAAAAGAGCTGATTTCTTAAGTATGTAAACGGTGGTAACAAGTCAAAAACACCAACAATTGAATAGAAAACTAGCTAAAGAATTTGAATAGATAGTTAATAGAAAAGAGAATACAAATGGTACTTGGATACAGGATAAGAATCTCACCCTCAATCATAGAAAGATAATTGCAAATGAAAACTATCAGGTAGAATTTTTAATTACCATATTTATTAGTTTCCTATAACCACACATTTACTAGCTTTAAACAACACAGATTTTCTTTCTTATACTCCTGGAGGTAATAAATCCAAAATGGGTCTCACCAGGCTAAGATCAAGGTGTGCGCAGGGCTGTGTTCCTTCCCCAGGCTCTAAGGGAGAATCTGCTTCTTTGCCTTTTCTAGCTTCTAGAGCTGCCTCAACTCTTTGGCTCCTGACTCCTTTTGCTCTTCAAAGCCATCAAAGTCACCACTCTCACCCCTGCTTCCATAGTCACCTCTCCTTTGACTCTCCTGTCCCCATCTTTTATTTATAAGGACTTTTGCAATTATTTTGAGGGCTTGCCTAGATAACCCAGAATAATCTCCCCATTTTAAAATCTTTCCATTAATCACATCTATGAAGTCCTTTTTGCCATGTAATCTAACATATTCCCGGGTGTCAGGAATTAGGATGTGGGCATATTTAATGTTTAGGGGTGGACATTATTCTACCTGTCACACCATATTAAAAGTATTAATATATTTGATAACACAGTATATTGGATAAGAGTATTGGTAAACAGGCCCTTTTGGCATTGCTAAACAAATAAACCAAACCCGTTGACTTGTGTTGATTCTGACTCATTGTGACCCTATAGGACAGACTAGAACTGCTCCATAGGATTTCCAAGGATTCAAACTGCTGACCTTTTTGGTTAGCAGCTGAGGTCTTAACCACGGTGCTAACAGGGCCCCTGAGCGTTGCTGGAGGCTGGTAAACCTCTTCGTACAGTCATTTGGAATATCCATAAGATTGCAATTACACTTCTAGGAAATTCTCTTACAGATTCACCTCCCCTTGGTAAGCCTGATGCTCTGTGGAGCATTTTTGTAACATCAAAGAATTGAAAATAAGTAAATCACCATCAAAAGAGAACTGGCTGAAGAAACTACTGTATATTGATAAAGTGGCATTGGGTTTGGGCTGAGATGGAAAATACCTCCAAGGTGCTGCAGATCATGTTTCATTGTTTATAACAGAGGCACTTCCAAAAAAAAAAAAAATGTTTTTACATTTTAGCATCTCTGACGTCAGGACACGTCTTTCTACTATTGGCCTGTCGTAGTTTAAGTGGCTGGATGATTTTTCTTTCATAGCTGTAAAATAATACTGTGTTTTGTGGTCAGTGAGATCTTACATTTGATGAAATAGTGTAGTTGTGGGGAAAAAAGTCAGATTAATGTGCAACCATGTACTATATGTGCAACAAAACAAATACATATATAAGAAAAAAAACAAACCAAACCCAGTGCCGTCGAGTCGATTCTGACTCACAGCGACCCTATAGGACAGAGTAGAACTGCCCCATAGAGCTTCCAAGGAGCGCCTGGCAGATCTGAACTGCTGACCCTTTGGTAGTTAACCACTACGCCACCAGGGTTTCTTAATACATGTATACACACTTATATTTCCCCTCTTTATTAGATCATTAGCATAAACATTTAAACATGCTTTTTTCCTTCCATTAAAAAAAATTTCCTCTTGATCATTTTTTCCCTCTCAAAATATTATCCCTTTTCTTTTATAGTAAACTTCCTTAAAGTGTTAATTAAAAACAACAACAACAACAACCTGATGCCATGGAGTTGATTTCAACTCATAGTGACCCTGTAGGCCAGAGTATAACTGCCCCATAGGGTTTCCAAGGAGCGGCTGGTGGATTTGAAGTGCTGACCTTTTGGTTAGCAACCAAGGTCTTAACCACTGCACCACCAGGACTCCATCAAGTGTTAATATACACTCATTTTCTTCAGTTTCCTTTCTGCTGTTTACGCTTAGTTCTATCCTAATTCATTTTTGCTCCACTAAAACTCTTTTCATCATTATTGACATTGACCTCTGGTTAATAAATTGGTTAGCAGCGTTCAACACAATTGTCACTCCTCCTTCTTGAAATAATTTTTTCCTTGGCTTCTAGGACACCACGCACTAATTTCCACTTCCCCATTGCTGCTCCTTCTCAGTCTCTTCGCTTTTTGCTTCTTATCTCTTTCACTACTAAGTGCTAGAGGGAAGTCCGGGGTCCACCCATGGCCCCTTGACCTTCTCTATCTACACTTGCTCCTGTGGGGTCCCCTCCAATCTCACAGTTTCAAATACCATTTATTTGCCTTTGACTCTCAAATTTTTATCTCCAGCTCAGATCTTATTCCCTGTATTTCAGATTAGTATGCCCAACTGTCTGCACGACATTTCCAATGTAATGCCTAATAACCCCTTCAAACTTAGTGTATCTAAAACTGAACATTTCTTCTTTCACCCAAAACCTGCTTCTCCTTCTGTCTTCCCCATCTGAGGTAATGGCACTTCCGTTCTTCCAGTTGTTCTGGCTAAAATCCTTGGAGTTACTCCTGACTCCTGACTTCCTCTTACAGCCCACGTCCAAGCCATAGTCCAGTCTTGCTGACGCTACCTTCAAACTGTTCCCAGAATCTGACCATGACTCATCTCTTCCATTGTCTCCTTTCTAGTCCAACAAGCCCATCATCACCATTTGCCTGTCTCACAGCAAGTTCCTCCTAAGTACGGTTCCAACTGCGGCTCTTGCTCCTCTTTGTCAACAAAACGTCCAGAGTGCCCTGTTGTACAGTAAGTCAGATCATGTCACTCCTTGTTCAAAACCCTCTGATGGCTCCCTGTTTCCTTCAGGGTAAGAACCATGTTCATTACAGCAACAAACCCCTCCCTCTCTGGCCCACCATTGAAGTTGGCCTCATTTCCTACTCTTTGTTCTCAAGCACAGGCTTTACTGATATCCACAGAATTCACTCTCTCACATTCTCAAGTCCTTACTCAAATGTCACTTTCTCCATAAGGCTTTTCCTGCTCTCTCACTCTTAAATTCCCCCAGCCCCTTTCTACAGCATCCCAAGAGTCCCAATGCCCATTTCCTGTTTGATTTTTCTTCATAGTAAGTATCCTCTTCCAATATACTGCTAAATTAGTGTTTCTCTTGTTTATTATCTGTCTCCTCACACTAGGATGTACACTTCTAGAAGGCAAAAAATACTGACTGTTTCGTTCACTGCTGTACAACCCGTGGAGCCCTGGTGGTGCAGTGGTTAAGAGCTCAGCTGCTAACCAAAAGATCACCAGTTCAAATCTGCCAGCCGCTCCTTGGAAACCCTATGGGACAGTTCTACTCTCTCTTATAAGGTCACTATGAGTCACAATCAACTCAACGGTAATGGGTTTGGTTTGGGTTTATACATCCCATTCTCAGAAGAGTGCCTGACTCATATCGAGTGCTCAATAAACATTTATTGAAAGGGTTATGAATTCCTTGCTTGGGCATAGAATAGTTCTGAAAAGATATACAACGGAATGATAGCAGAGCTTCGTCTATGGAGGGGAACTGAGTATCTGGGGGACAAATGGGAAAAGGAAACATCTTTTTACTTTATACACCTTTTACCTTCAAGTTTTATATTTGTGTTACTATTTAAAACAATCAAATTAGGTTCTTTAAAAACAATTTTAAAATGCTGGGTAAAGGATCTCACCTCAACTGCGAGTAGGCAGAGCAACAGTTTTTGAATCAAGAAGGTGGCCATTCTGGGTCACTTATCACTGTCTTTGTTCTGGACAAGTCATATGTAGTCTACTATGTAGACAATGTATAGTGGAACATATAGTAGAACAATGTACAGTGCAACATACTCTATGTTTTGCCAGGCATATAGGAATTTAACACTAGTCAGTAAGGAGGGATGGAGACCTTGTGATGCAGCGGTTAAGCATTCAGCTGTGAACCAAAAGGTTGGTGGTTTGAACCCACTCATGGCTCCTTGGGAGACAGCCCCAGCAATCTGCTCCCATAAAGATTATAGCCTAGGAAACACTATGGAGCAGTTCTACTCTGTCACTCGGGGTTACTAAGAGTCAAAAATCGACTGGATGGCAGCTAACAACAACAACAGTAACAAGGAGAGCTGGAGATATTCTCAGCCATCATCACTGGTTCTTTCTTTCCCAACCTAGTACCCCGCTTTTTAAGAAAATTTGAGAAAATGTGTATGTAAACTAGATCTCTTGAGGTCAGTGTCAAATCAGCACTAGAGCCACAGCAACAAGTTTTCACCTTTCCCACTCAGCAGGAGGCAGAGACCAGCCTGAGGCGGGCGGGTGAATAAACCAGCTTCCATCCAGTCGATTCTGACTCATAGCAACCCTGTAGCTGCTGACGAAGCAGACCAACTCAGTGTCTCTAGCTGCAAAAGACGGACGGAAACAATATCTGATCAATCAGGAACCAGTTACTGGCTCGCAGGTAGTGGTGGGAGGTTAGGCGTAAGCACCTAAGGTGTTGCTAAGCAAAGGCACTTTTGCCAGCATCAAGCACTTTCCCCTTCAACTGGAGTATAAATCCACAAAGGGAAACCATCCATTCTTTATTATTCTTTAAAGTAACCTTCTGTCTAGAAAATAACTTACTGCCATCAGAAATACATCTTCTGTTAGAAAAGTATATAATTGGCTGCCATTTTACATTAGGTGGCATTATTAAAGTTTTTGAATTCTCTCAATGTACTTGTGCTTTTTATTTTATTTTATTTATTTGTTTTTGACCACTGAGTGATGCCATTACTACTATCACAATCCCAAAGATTCCTTTTGCATCTTATCTGGCCTCATCTATTTTGAGAGCTCTCCTCAAGAGATGATTTTGAAAGAGTCGGGTTCCTAGTACAACTTTGTAGGATTAAATGGCTCAGTCTAATAAGAAGATGAAACGTAACCATGGTTATTGCTGCTTTTGTTTCACTTTTACTCTACACACCACACTTCAAGGCTCTGTCAACCGACACCTGAGCTAAGGATTTCTAGGTGCCGTATACAATTCCACTCCCCCCTTTCTAGTGCATCTACTTCACCACGGCAAGTGTTCCTGGACCCCTGCGTGCAGAGGGGACAGGATAGACCACGCAAATGTGATCCCTGCTTCATCTTCATCAGAGAGAGGGAGTATTGGTTAGAATGCAAATCCCCAGGCCTCATTCCTGTCTGGCAATTTTACCCCATGATTCTGATGCTCACTAAGGTCTGAGAACTACTAAGTGAGAGGATGCAAACTAAATAGAAGATGACGTCTTTGTTCCTTTGGAATGTTCTCTATCAAGGCAAACTCCTCACATATGGAAGCAATTTGGTGGTATTACAATCAATGTATCAACAGCCTGAGAGGACTTCAACAAAGATCTGTTCACAAAATGCACGGCTGGATGGATGAATGCATTCAGCACAAACTCACCTCACCTTGGGGATGCGATGGAAACACTTGGCTTTCTCACTGTGCTGTTCTAACTGCCTTCTTTGTGATTCTTTGGCTTCACAAGGTTAGCAAACTACCCGCGTCTCTGTAAGCAAGAGCAGTCACGGTCGTCTTTGAAATTACACTAGGATCCCATTGAAAGAGGGTGTGTGAACCCATTAGTCATCATGATATTAAAAATGTACAAAGCCTCTCACTTACTCTGAGTGCAGAGTGCATCTTAGTTAATATAAATGGCTAATAAAGAATAGAAATAGAGTGTGTCATGTCCAATGAGAGCATCGAGGGTGGGGGCCAGGGAAGGGAGGGCACAGGAAAGAAAGTAGAAATGGAATTTAAAAATTTGAACCCAAAATATGGCAAAAATAGTGGAAAAATAAATGCAGAGTCAGAATACATAGGAATAATGAAGTAAGATGACGGAAAATAATTTGAAATGTATCAATGATCTCAATAAGGATAAAAGGGCCAAACTCTCTAGTTTAAATACAGTCATTTTGATTTGATTAAAGGAAAATAAAAATTCAGCTATATACTGCATACAAGTGACACATAAAATAACACACCTAAAACATAAGGTCATAGAAAGATTGCAAGTGAAAGGATGAAAAAAAGATACGCCAGGCGAATGGTAACAATAAACACACTTGCTGTTGAAGGTGCTGGTGTCAGGTTCTTCTGCTACTCAGAGCTGTGTGATTTCCAACTCTAGCACATTTTAAGCAACAAGAGCATATAATCAAACACCCCAATTGCAGGTGCATGACTTTTCAGCTGAATGTTCAAGATTACTTTAAATTTTGTCATCATATTTTTCAAGAAGATGTCAATTCCTCAGTTTACTTTCATAAAATAGAGATCAATTTCTATTATAAGAGATACTAATTTCATTTTCTTATTAAAAATGCTTGAAATGAGGCCACATTATATGTGAACTATGTTTCTGTAAGAAATGGCATCCCAATCTTTATAGCTGAAGAGCCAGAGCCCTTGTGAAACTGCAATCTAAGTCTAGAAAAGTCCTAACTGAGGAATTGCTGACATGTGCACATTGCTAGGGAGGACCGCTTTTAATAGAACCCAGTTCAGATAGTCCATGTTGGGGTGCAGAGAGAACCTTCTCAGGAAATAGCTACAGTCCCTCTAACCTTTTTATCCTCCAAGGTTTACAGAGAAATGTGGCTGATTTTTTGAAGTGGTAAATACATTTCCTTATATGGCAGCAGTAAAGTGTGTGAGATTTTTGAAGAGATCCCCAAGCCCCTTCAAGCTTCATTGCTAAACTCAGATGATCAGGTGTGATTCATTCATACTAGGGGGGTGGTAGGTTTCCTTATGGTCAAACAAAACCCCATTGCTATCGAGTCGATTCTGATTCATGGTGACCCTGTGTGTTACAGAGTAGAATGGCTCCATAAGGTTTTCTTTACCAAATCTTTACAGAAGCAGGTCACCAAGCCTTTCTTCTGTGGCACCACTAAATGTGTTCGAAGCGCCAACTTTTTGGTTAGTAGTTGATTGCAAACCTTTACTGTCACTCAGGAACCTGTCCTTATGGTCAAACCAGGGGCTAGTTTGTGCCATCCCAAGTCACACTTCACTCTGAGTTACTCATCAGGAGTTTTCCAAAGGAAAGTCATTTGACTTTCAAACTGAGTTTGAAAAATATTGAGGGATTCAAATCCGTGCTCTAAAAATATTAAGGATATTGGACAGTCCCCGTTAGTGATCCTGCTACTGATTCTCTCTGGCCTCATCACCAGTCTTTGGACTGAGCATTTGTATCGGGAGGGAAAGCTTCTGAGATGATCCAGCTTTGCCTGGAGTCCATGGCCATTAGGCCCCCTCTCTTCTTCTCTTGTAGGAGTGCTACATACTGTGAGTAAAATCCCATTATGACAGGAGAAGCCCTGCTTAGCGAATAACTGATCTCTGTTCTTTTTGAAGTGGGGAAGTGGGGGCATGTTTCTTTATAGTTTTTTCTGGCATTCTTAGCCCTTGTGGTGTCTGAAATAAAACCCAGACACAGCTTGTGGTCTCGTCTTTGTTAGAGTGACAATGAGGGTGTTGTGAATCAGGAGATTTCAAGACAGCTGACTGTTGTAATATACATTAGGGGTAGGCCTAATTTTTGAAGATTTATCAATCTGGTGCTTGAAGAGGCATATCACAGGGAAGGCTTTGTACCTTACCGCTCTTTCTCTTAGCTAGGATTTATTGCACTGGGATACTTTAAATCATGCTTTTTGATTCCCCCTTCTCTTTCTGAAATCAGTGACTTGTTCTGTAGAGCCAAGCTTGTTCTTTTTCCTTTTTCTTCTCTTTTTTTTTCATATTTTTGCTGAAAACCTTGTTTTCGTCTGCCCAACTCTATACGTGTCATCTTTTCCTGTGAATTCCCCAATTATCTGGGGGTGTTCATTTAAAGACTACTTCTATAAAAATCACTTATCATCTAGGAAATGCAAAAAGGAAAGAATTTAAAACATTTGCATCCACCCGTAGATGCATAGATTTCGATATATCAGCCACATTGCTGCTTAAAAACATGGTAAAAATGAAATTTTATCTTATTTTTATTTTTTTCTTATTTCTTAAAAGAGTGTTAATTTTCACTGGGCTTAGAAAATAGGAATTCAAATGACAAGACTGGTTGTAACCAATGTTTATGTTTCCTTAAGCCGAACTTCTAAAAAAATCATAAAGAAAATAATCATTTTTTTTATAACACCACAGGTAAACAATGAATATGTTTAGTAATTAGCAGATTTGAAAGCAAACCACAGAGGAAAATCAATGACTCTCACGTGGTGGGAAGAAATGATTTTCTATTCAGGATGTCAAACAAAACTAACATGATATTAATGGCTGAAAAAACAGGCTTCCCATTTGCACTTGGATGAAGGGGGAGGTTAAGGATTGGCAGTTGCTCATATAAATCAAGTCTAGCGAGAACTGTATGAATAAGTGTTTGACATTTTCAGTTGGAAAGTAGCAGCTTGTCTTCGGTTCTGAGAATCCTTCCTTTTACGACAATCGTCTTTTTCCTCTTTTGATGAACCAGATGTTTAATATCAACATTGGGTAAGCGAAGGCAGTGCTGTCCAGAGGGCAGAACTTTCTGCGGTGGTATGGTAGCCAAGATGAAAGGGGGAAATGTAACCACATTTGCCCATCCAAACCAAAGCTCTTGCTCATGTAGTTGCCAAGGCATTTTATTTAAGGTTTTTCCTCTCACTTGAGCTGTGTTTCACAGTTATCAATCCCAAGCAATAGGAAGAAAATGGTAACATATACATCAGATTGTTTTTTACTGTGCATCAACCTAAAGGAATCTTATTTCTTATGGATAAAGTGTCTCACATAGGAATTAGTTGTGGAACAGCTACTAACACAACACTTATTGTTGAAGACCTACTAAATGCCCCGAAAGTTGTGATTCACATTCCACAGAAGATATGTTGTCTTCATGAGTATATCAGATCACTGGAAAGGGTCTTAAGGTATCCTCTATCTAACACTAGTGTGATCTCTGCAAACTACATAACCTGTTGGCCTTTGCAAAAATGAGGTAATTTAAACAAATATTTTCAAATATGATTTCTAGTTCAAACGTTACAGTCTCATTCATTCTAATCCAGCCTCAGCCTGAACCTACTTCCTGACCTCTAAAGGAGGAAATGAGATCAGAAGGCAAAAAGCAAACAAATAAAGTGCAAAACAATGCAAGTGATAAAATGTACAAAAGTGACACTCTCTTATTTCTTGGGATGTGCATTTCTCCACGTCTATTTAAAAGAGGTGGAGCAAATCTGTCCAGGACCTGAGTATCAGAGGATAGCTGGAGATATTTAAGTTTCTGCAATGAACCAAAAGCAGTGAAAGTAGCCGTAACTGAGTTGCAGTGCCCTCCCAGCAGCTGGCTGAGGGATGGAGAAAGAGGGCAAGACCAGACCTCTTTGTGGAGGGCAAAAATTTTCCAGTATGGGTCAATTACATTTACTGCATATTCAATACTTAGAGCTGATTAGAATGCATTAAATTAGGTAGGTCTTTGACTTGACTCACGCTTGAGGCTGTTCGATATGCACCCCTGAAACTTGCTACACTGACTCCAAGATTACTCTGGTTGCCATCTGGCTACTGGCCAAGATGCAGAAGCAAACTCCTTGAGACCTGCTTCTCCTTGCTTGGCCTTGTTCCTGGTGCCTGCCTGGCTTTCATCTCCAGGCTTTTCCATTGCTGCAGAAAGATGAAGTCCAGGCAATGTGTTGCAGCAGCAGTTTCTGGCTGAACTGGCAGAAATTGTCAGTGCTAGAAAAATAATAATAAAGCATTAGTAAGGAGTCAATTCCGCATTAATATCAGGGCTATTCCTAACAAGTGCATTAGACACATTGAAGGTGCAACGGTGTCAAGCCCACTCCCACTTTAAAGAGAGACAGAGCGCATTTTCTTGCCAAGACTAAGGGAATGCAAGGGGTTGAATCCAGGCACTTTTATATAATTACATATCTAATCTTCTTAATAACCTTTAATATAATTTAGTATAACTCCAACTTTGCATTGAGGAATTGAACTCTAAAAAAGGGTAAGTAAGATGTTCAAGGTTACATACTTAATATGTGATAGAATTGGATTAAGGCCCGTGACCCCAAAATTCCTGTTTTTTTCCAGCCAAGGTATCTCTTTTAGCAAGTACGTAGAATTGCAATTACTTTACCTCCTCTCCAAATTCTAAAGATTTCTAGATGTTAAAAAAAAAAAAAAAGTAAGTGGAATAAATACACAAGGAATGTGGAGTGTAGTAACTACACAGAATTAATTTAGTTCAAACTAGTTACTTTCAAAGCTTTGGGTAGAATAAAGAAACCTGTGGGTGCTTCCCATATGTGGTTGGGCCTCCATCTTTTTTGCATCTCAAGAATAACATGATTTGGCTTCTATATTGATCCCACATGAAATCATGAAGTATCATGGTAACTATTTGACCCATGAATATGATTAATCAATTTTTTGTTAAATATATAACATCTAAGCATTTGCTCTGCAATTAAATGTTATTTCAAAAGTTACATTTTCAGGTCAGGATTTCCCCTGAGGAATAGCCCTGAAAGTCTAATCTAATTAATGGCAATACATCATTTGTTTTATGATGTGATTTTCGTACTTGTCCCTAAGGGAGCCTTATCAATCGTCCCTTGAGATCTAACCTCATTGGTAAAAAAGTAAGCAGCTAGTGAACATCACTGAGGGTTTGAAGGGTTTTATGCCATTGATTTTTGCTGTGGTACTAATAGATGTTTTTAGTCTGATGTCAGTTGTTTGTCAAGGAATTATAACAATATTTTTCAAAAAGCTTTGCTTTGCCTTCCATTACACTGGGAGACTATTTTTTCCCCAAACTCCCTACCATCTGTCTTGATTCTACATTGGAAAAGCTCCTGATATACCACCCAGAAGGGCTGAGTGAAATCAATATGGCAGCAGCAGATTGCTGATGCGTTCCAGCTTTTATGTGGGTTGTTGTTACGATTAATAGCGGCCCAGCTCTCTGTCTCTCTGTTACCCCAAAGCTGTCTCAACATTTCAGTCACTCATCAGAAGCAATTAATTCTATATGCTTCCCAAAAATGCAGCGTGAGGCTAAAAGAAATGTAACAAAAAAAGATCAATTATATTTAGCTTTTGGCGGGATTGGAATAATATGGTTTTCCCTTTTTGTCTATTTTGGTTGAAGACCAAACAATGTATAAGAATACCATGTGTTTTTAAGTAGGGGCAATGCAAATCATTAAAAGGTTTATTCTTTTATAAGCCATATGCTTAGCTAGAGATTATAGAGAGGACTTGAGTTTTATTCAATAGTATCTACCCCAAACAAGAAAGAACCTTTTTGAACTTTATAAAGTCTTATTGTATTACAAAATCTATCCTTGTTGATTTTTTTCATAATCCAGATTCTAATGAATACGTGTACCTTTATGTCATTTTTTTTTTTTTTTTTTATGTCATGGATTGAATTGTGTCCCCCCAAAGTATCTGTCAACTTGGCTAGGTCATGATTTCTACTATTGTATGATTGCCTACCATTTTATCATCTGATATGATTTCGCTATGTGCTGTAAATTCTATCACTATGATGTAATAAGATGGATTAGCGGAGTTATATTGATGAGATCTACAAGATTAGATAGTGTCTTAAGCCAATCTCTTTTGAGATATAAGAGAAAGAAGTGAGCAGATAGATATGGGGACCTCATATCACCAAGAAAGCAGTGCCAGGAGCGGAGCGAGTCCTTTGGACCTAAGGTTTCTGGGCTGAGATGCTCCCAGAGCAAGGAAAGATTGATGACAAGGACCTTCTTCCAGAGCCAACAGAGAGCGAAAGCCTTCTCCTGGAGCCGGCGCCTTGAGTTTGGACGTGTAGCTTGTTAGACTGTGAGGGAACAAATTTCTCTTTGTTAAAGCCATCTACTTGTGGTATTTCTGTTATAGCAGCACTAAATGACTAAGACATACTATAATGAATAGAAATTTGGATGTTAGAAGGTAAAATTTCATAGTGAGGCAATTCTGGATTGAGGTTCAAGGGCACTGGAGAACAGATGATAAAAAGATGTTGACACTAAGATGTTGCATGAATCACTCACCTGTGGCATTATCTCAGAGGTATGTTAGGTGTTAGAAAGATGTATTCAGGACCTATTTGATTGCAAGTGACAGAAATTTTAACTAACACACAAAAATTAATTCCTCTGTTTACATAAGTGGGCAGGCTGGAGGTGAATGCCACTTCAAATACTATGTTAGGCATTTTAATTCATCCTCTACTGTTGCAAACAAGTTCTCTCCATATGGCATGAAAGATGGCCATGGGCATCCCCAGATTTCCAACTTCCTAGTTTAGCAACCAGAATATAAAGAGAATTTGTGTCTCACAGAGCCCACATACAAATCCCAGGAACTAGCCCTGCTTAGGTCCTGTGCTCTCCTTTGGACCAATCACTGCAGATGGAGAAAAGGGGATCCTATTCTTGCCTTAACAGAAGGTTTCAAAGGGGTGCTCAAGAAGATAAAGTATCATAATGAAATGTGCAAAGACTTGGAGTTAGAAAACCGAAAGGAAGAACACCTTGGCATTTCTCAAGACGAAAGAACTGAAGAAAAAATTCAAGCCTCAAGTTATAATTTTGAAGGATTCTATGGGCAAAATATTGAATGACACAGGAAGCTTCAAAAGAAGATGGAAGGAATGTACAGAGTCACTGTTCTGAAAAGATGTGGCTGATGTCCAACCATTTCAGGAGGCAGCATATGATCAAGAACTGATGGTACTGAAGGAGGAAGTCAAGCTGCACTGAAGGAATTTGTGAAAAACAAGGCTCCAGGGATTAACACAATGCCAACTGAGATGTTTTGACAAATGGATGCAGCACTGGAGGTGCTCGTTGATCTGTGCCAAGAAATTTGGAAGACAGCTACCTGGCCAACTGACTGGAAGAGACCCATATTTGTGCCAATTCCAAAGAATAATGGTCCAACAGAATACGGATATTGTCCAAGAATATCATTAATATCACACGCAAGTAAAGTTTTGCTAAAGATAATTCAAAAACATTTGCAGCAGTACATCAACAGAAAACTGCCAGAAATTCAAGCTGAATTCAGAAGAGGATGTGGAACAAGGGTTATCATTGCTGATGTCAGATGGACATTGGCTGAAAGCAGAGAATACCAGAAAGATGTTTACCTGTGTTTTATTGACTATGCTAAGGCATTCGACTGTGTGGATCATAACAAATTATGGACAACATTGTGAACAATGGGGATTCTAGAACTTTTAGTCATGCTGATGCAGAACCTGCACATACATCAAGAGGCAGTAGTTGGAACAGAACAAGGGGATACTGCGTGGTTTAAAATCAGGAAAGGTGTGCATCAGGATTGTATTCTTTCACCATACTTATTCAATCTGTATACTGAGTAAATAATCCAAGAAGTTGGACTATGTGGCATCAGGATTGAAGGAGGACTCATCAACAACCTGCAATATGCAGATGACACAACCTTGCTTGCTAAAAGCGAAGAGGACTTCAAACACTTACAGATGAAAATCAAAGACCATAGCCTTCAGTATGGATTGTACCGCAACATAAAGAAAACAAAAATCCTCACAACTGGACCAATAAGCAACATCATGATAAGTGGAGAAAAGATTGAAGTCGTCAAGGATTTCATTTTACTTGGATCCACAATCAACGGCCATAGAAGCAGCAGTTCAGAAATCAAAGTATTGCATTGGGTAAATCTGCTGCAAAAGACTTCTTTAAAGGGTTAAAAAGCAAAGATATCTATCACTTTAAGGACTAAGGTGTGCCTGACCCAAGCCATGTTATTTTCAATTGGCACTGGGTTTTTGGGTTTCATATGCATGTGAAATCTGGACAATGAATAAGGAAGGCAGAAGAAGAATTGATGCCTTTGAATTATGGCGTTGGTGAAGAATACTGAGTATACCACGGACTGCCAGAAGAATGAACGGGTCTGTCTATGAAGAAGTACAGACAGAGTGCTCCTTGGAAGTAAGGATTGCAAGACTTCATCTCATGTACTTTGGACATGTTATCAGAAAAGACCAGTCCCTGGAGAAGGAAATCATGCTTGGTAAGACAGAGTGTCATTGAAAAAAGAAGGCCCTCAAAGAAATGGAATGACACAGTGGCTGCAACAATGGGCTCAAACATAGCAACAGTTGTGAGGACGGTACAGGACTGGGAGTGTTTCATTCTATTGTACATAGGGTTGCCATGAGTCAGAACCAACTGGACGGCACCTAACAACAACAACAACAAAATGAGGTATTAGACTCACATCAAAACTGACTTATGATGAAGTCATCAGAACAGAACCCTGTCATAAGTCCGCACTACCTATACCAGCAAAGTCTCCCATGGTGGACAGGTTTTAGCAGAACTTTCAGACTAGGACACACTAGGAAGAAAGGCCTGGTTATGTACTTCAGGAAATTAGCCAATGAAAACCCTATGGATCACAAAAAAGTATTGTCTGATACAGTGCTGAAAGATGAGACCCCTAGGTCTGAAGTCATTCAAAATACACAGTGGCTGCAACAATGGACTCAGGCATACCAATGATCACGAAGACGGCACAGGACAAGGCGATATTTCCTTCCATTATATGTGGAGTCACCACGAGTTCGAACCGACTTGATGGCGACTAACAACAACCCTACTCGAGAGCAATCAATCTAACTCATTTGGTTATATTTAGCTACTCAGAGCTAAGCTGGTTTGCATTTGTCTCAAATGCAATCTTTATATATCCACGTATGCTTTCTTTTTCCTGGGTGTTTCCTTTGGTCACATGCATTACAGTGTGAATTTTCAAGCTGCATTAAGTGACTTTGTCTCACCTACTGTCGCGCCTGGCTTGTAGTTGTGGTTAGCTGCCACCCCGTTGGCCCCCAGTTCATGGCAACCCCATGTGTTACAGAGTGAAACTGTTCCATAGGGTTTTCTTGACTGTAATCTTTATGGAAGTAGATAGCCAGGTCTTTCTTCTGTGGAGCCACTGGGTGAGTTCAAACTGCCAAGCTTTCAGTTAGCTTGTGCCAAGGCTTGTATTAAAAAACAACAAAAAAACAAAAACCTGTCACCATCAAGTCAATTCCAGCTCGTAGCAACTCCATAGGACAGAGTGGAACTGCCCCTAGAGTCTCCAAGGAGTGCCTAGTGGATTCAAACTGCTGACCTTTTGGTTAGGAGCTGTAGCTCTTAACTACTCTGCCACCAGAGTTTCCTTACTAGACCCTCAAAAATGTTTGTGAAATGAATGTTCATAAAATGGATGCTAATAATCATGCATTTTCTTATTTTTGTGGAGCTGCTGGTGGAATCTAATTGGCATGAATTTCTTTGTAATGGTGTAAATTCTCACCATTTCAATTTGTCTTCATTTGGCATTTGGTGCTCTCTTACAAATTCCTGGACTCGCCTACCCCGCCTTCCTTGTTACCCTTTGGCGTAGGAAATAAACAGACCAAACTTGTAAATAGTTTTCGTTCTCTTCAGAATTATTTTCCGTTTCCCCTCCTTTTTTATCTCTGCAGTGTTAACCTCTCACTAAAACAGAAACTTGGCAGTTGATTCCACAGTTATTTGTGCAGTTATTGAAAGAGATTAAAATGAACTATCCAGTATTTTTTTTTCCTTACACCAATGCAAATATGTTCTGTGTTCAACACAAGTTAATTATTTCTTTATTTTGCCTTAAACTGGTGATTTTAATGGAATACTGTGCAATTAATAAAACACTGTTGTTGACAATGATAAGTCAAGATTTTTTCCCACATTTTAAGTGGAAAAATCACAACATATATAGTATCATAAGCCTTGTTATATATATTGTTGTTGTGTGCTGTAAGTTGATTCTGACTCATAGGGATTCCATGTGACGGAGTAGAGCTGCCCCACAAGGTTTCCTACGCTGTAATCTTCACGGGAGCAGATCTCCAGGTCTTTTCTCCCGTGGAGTGGCTGGCAGGTTTAAACTGCTAACCCTTTGGTTAGCGGCTGAGCTCTCAGCCGTTGTGCTACCATGGCTCCTGTTATATATGTGCATATACAATTATATATAATTGCACATACATGTATATATGCACATATACAGATATAATACTGCTGTGTCAAACATTGCTAGATTTTCTTCACTAATAGTTAAGATTTTTTTCATTTAATTTGCAAATGAGATTAATCTATGGATTGTGTGTTGTCCCTGAGGGCTATTCTTGTTCAGTTTTGGAGCCAACGTTATATGAGCATTGCAGAATGACTGGGAAAGCTTTCTGTCCTTTTCTAAGCTCTGGAAGAATTTAAATAAGCTAGGAACTCTTCACTGCCTTGTAAAATTATCTGGGCTGGTCATCTAAATGAGCGTTAGAGATTTGACTAAATTTTAATTTCTTCTGTGGTCATTCATCCATTAAAGTATTTTAAATCTTTTTGAATTAATTTGGGTAATTTATATTTTCATTAAAAAATTCCCTTTCAGATACATTTTATCATGTGATTGTATAAAATTGTACATTGAATTCCTTACAATTTAAAACATTATCTCGGTATCTGTAGTAACATCACTTTTTCAATATAGTTTTGTTTTCTTCTTTATATCAGACTGGTCAAAACTTTGTATATTTTGTACTTTTATTTACTTCCTCAGCTCCATTGCCTTCAGTTTCTATTTTATTAACTTCTGCTTTTATCTGTCTTAGGTTTACCTCTCTGCTCCCTTCAGCATTATTTTGCTGCTTTTAGTTTATCATTTAATTGATAATTTCCCTAGGTATCATAATCCAAAATTAATAAGTAAACAGATTTAGGGATTACCAGAATCCATGGGGATGAGACTAAATCAAATTTAAAATTCTCAGCTCTTGGTCTACGATTCCATAATTAAATTGAAGATATTGTTTGGTTTTAGCGGTTTTTAGTCACTGCAGAGTCTGCCACAAGCACTTGCCAGGAATGAGTGTCATCAGTGTAAGAAGACAGATGAAATAAACAAAGTTCCAAATTCCCTATTTTACATATTTAAATTACCCTGGTACCATTGAAGGCAACTTGTAATTACCACTCATTGCGAGGCTGATACTTGGTGAGAAAGTTACAAAGTGACAGTCACGTGATCTAAGGCAAACTGCTAAATTTTGGAAATTGCTTCCATACATGCTGCCTTGAACTTCACAAACTCAGTGGAAATTCAGGAATTACAAAAAAATGCAGTATTCCACGGCTGCAGCTTCTCATGTCACAAGACCAGTACTCATGACCTTGAGCCCAGTTCCCAGACCTCGCCTTTCCTGGGTGGCCTGGACAAGCCACATCATCTTCAACATGCCTGCCTGTCTTTGACAGTGAAGTGTGGATAAAGGCATGTACCACATACCTCCTCCCAGAATCTCTCATTAGGTTAACACAAGAACTATTGTTCATAAGATAATTGCCTCTAACGTGCTCTGTATGCCTTTCACCAAAATACCAGCAAACAACAAGACTGCTGTTTGAAAAGAAGAAATGCTTCACTGGCCCTGGACTCAGATCTAAGTCTGAACCTTCTACCTTCTGTTGAGAGGAAGCGAGTAACCTCGTGGGCATTTAAGAAAGACTGCAAACTTTGCCCAAAGGGCAGGAAAGCAGCCACGCCATATCATGCTGTGGAATGTCATTAGCGTCCCTTTAAAATGCTGTCAACGTGCATTGAAATGTAGGTGAAGATTTAAAATATAGAAAAGGAACATGGCAATGGCATTTTTATTTCAAAATGAAAAGAGCTTGCAGAGGTTTTCTGTTTATAGAAATTTATAGGTCATTGAAACACCTTCAAACAATACAAAAAATGTAAAATTAAAATTGCCTATTTTCCCCCACGCAGAGAGAATCATAAACCAGTCAATACTCTTTTCAGACATGTATCTATGGGATACATAATAATATATAATTTTACATTAAGGGAATCTCACAAATTATTTTTCCCTCATCATATATTGTGGATATTTTCTCAGGTCTTTTAAAATAGTTAATAAAATATAAAATATATGTGGATATTTACTGTTGTGGGTTGAATCATGGCCTCCTGAAACAAATGTATATCTGGAATCTGACTGAGCTTATTCAGAAAAAGGGTCTTTGCAGATAAAATTAATTTAAGGATTTTGGGATAAGATCATCCTGAATTAACATTAAGTTAGCACATTTTTTCTCATTAATTTTTTATTTTTTTGGTGGCATGTGTTTTCAGTATTCAAATATGTACTTACTGAGTGTGTAGTGGTTAAGAGCTCGACTGCTAACCAAAGGGTGGGCAGTTCAAATCCACCACCCGCTCCTTGGAAACCCTAAGGTGCAGTTCTACTCTGTCCTCTAGGGTCACTATGAGTTGGAATCAACTGGACAGTCACGGTTTGGTTTTTGCGTTTTTGGTTTAGTGTATATAGCAATTTGGGTTTTTATATATAGCAATTGATATAAGTGAATACGTTTTTAAGTAGAGCCTGGATTCCTGAGATGTTTAAAAAATAAGTAGACGTGTAATTAATCATAGATAATGCAGTGATTTTCTTGAATATTGTACTTAAGAGGTCAAAACCCACATTACCAGGATGAAGATATGTATTGTATATTTTAGCTCCACTGGTTTTAAAAAAATTGCATATGTGACCCCAGTACCACCCAGCATGTTTTGTCCTTTTTCAAAACGGGCAACTGAGAGCTTAACATAACTAAGGCCATGATAAATCCATAAGCTGTTCTTCCTCTGCCTGCCTCCTTCACATACCTCTGTTAATGACTTTGTTTTGACAAAATGTTAATGACTTTGTTCTTTGTTTTAAACTGATGCAAATAACCTTTTGTTCTGTCTGGACTACCTGTGGCATACAACCCCCACAGGCAAGTTGGAGCCCAGGTATCAGATGTGTATATCTTTAGCCTAATAAATCTCTGGCAGGGGACTACAAAGGCACCTGTAGCCCTTGTAAGATTCTATATAAGCTCTAATGTGAAACTGCTCTTTGGGACTCCATAGAGACAGCCTGTGTTACTGTTGGGTCCCTGGTGATGGATAAAAAAAACATCTCCTTAATAAACTTTCTCACTCTTTCTGACTTGGAATCTGTTTCATTGGCTCAACTGCTCCAGGGCACGGACCCTAATCAGGTAACACATACTATGTATAAAAGTTCATATGGGGGTTATGCAAATAATTAAAAAGCAAGCTCAGTATGTAATATCAATATTTTACATTATATTCTAGAAGTAACTTACATATAGACAATATGTATAATACATAGTAATTCGAATGCATTAAATCTGTCATTTGTTTTTCCTAATCATATTCATACTGGCATTTTACTTCTTTGCTTCATAATTTTTTTTAATTGCAATAACATTGGAACTATGAAATGTGCAAGTTTTAAGTGTCTGATTGGATGATCTTTGATAAATATATTTATCTGTGAATTTACACCAGATTCCCAGCAGACATTTTCCTCATGCCAGTACTGTTGGACTCATTTCTACCAAATCCCCAGCACTGAAAAAAAAAAAAGCACTGAGGCAGCCCATTATTCTGATTTTGATCACCAAAGCTTACTTTTGCCTATTTATGAACATTATATAAATGGAATGTTTCAATAAACTCTTTCGTGTCTTCTTTCTCTTAGAGTAATATGTTTGAGAATCATCCATGCCGGTGCACCTGTCGGTAGTTCAGTCTGTTTCTATTGTCCAGTAATAGTCCATTCTATGAATAGAAGACAATTTGTTTATGCAATTCATTATCAATGGACTTTTGGGTTATTATGAATTTTTTTTTTTTTGCTATTATGAATAAAGCTGCTGAAAACATTCATGTGTGCATCATTTTGCACACATGGATTTTCATTGCCTTTGGATTAATACCTAGAAGTGAAAGTACTAGGTCATATGGTAGATGAATACTAAACTTTATAAGAAATCATCAGCTTTTGGAAGTGGTTGTTGTATCATTTTACACTCCTGCCAGCAATGTGAGTTACATATGTTCTAATCCTCATCAACCTTGGGGTTGTTAGTTTTTAATTTCAGCCATTCTAGTGAGTGTGAAATGACATCTCACTATAGTTTAATTTGGATTTACCATTTGTTGAATAATACTGAGCACAATTCATGTTCCTATTGACCATTCGTATATCTTCTTTTGTGAAATGTCTGCTCAAGTCTTTCGTCCAATTTTTATCAGATAGTGTTTGCTTTTTTGTTATTGATTTATGAAAGTTCTTTGTACATTCTGATTCGAGTCCTTTGTCAGATACATGTATTGTGAATATTTTCTCCCAGTCCGTAGTTTGCCTTTTCATACCCTTAATGTACTATTTTTTATTAATATTTTTTGTTGTGCTCAAGTTAGTTTCTCATACAAAAATTTATACACACATTGTTATGTGACCCTAGTTGCTGTCCCTATAATGTGATACCACACTCCCCCTTTCCACCCTGGATTTCCTGAGTCCATTCAACCAGCTCCTGTCCCTTTCCGCCTTCTCATCTCGCCTCTGGACAGGAGCTGCCCATTTAGTCTCATTTATCTACCTGAACTAAGAAACACACTCCTCAGAAGTATTATTTTATGTTTTTAAGTCCAGTCTAATCTTTGTCTGAAGAGTTGGCTTCGGGAATGGTTTTAGTTCCGGCTTAACAGAGTCTGGGGACCATGTCTTCTGGGGTTCCTCCAGTCTCAGTCAGACCATTAAGTCTGGTCTTTTTACTAGAACTTGAGTTCTGCACCCTACTTTTCTCCTGCTCCATCAGGGACTCTCTGTTGTATTCCCTGTCAGGGCAGTCATTGGTGGTAGCTGTGCACCGTCTAGTTCCTCTGGTCTCAGGCTGATGGAGTCTCTGGTTTATGTGGCCCATTTTGTCTCTTGGGCTAGTATTTTCCTTGCGTTTTGGTGTTCTTCATTCTCATTTGCTCCAGGTGGGTTGGGACCAATTGATGCATCTTAGATGGCCACTCGCTAGCTTTTAAGACCCCAGACGCCGTTCACCAAAGTGGGATGCAGAACATTTTCTTACTTAACTTTGTTATGCCAGTTGGCCTAGATGGTCCCGAAAACCATGGTCCCCAGACCCCCGCCCCTGCTACTCTGTCTCTCTGAGTGTTTGGTTGTGTTCAGGAAACTTCTTAGCTTTTGGTTTAGTCCAGTTGTGCTGACTTCCCCGGTGTCGTGTGTGTCCTTCCCTTCACCTAAGATAATTCTTGGCTACTGTCTCGTTAGTGAATTCCCCTCTCTCTCCCTTAATCTTCTATTTTGATGAGCAGAAATTTTTAATTTTTAAAAAAGTTGAATTTATCTACGTTTTTTGTTATATTTAGTACCTTTTCAATACACTCAAGGAATCTCTGCCTACCCAAGATTGCAGAAAACATTTTCTCATAGAAATGGTAAAATTTATATTTTCCATATAAATTTTAGAATTAACTGGTTAATTTCTACCAAAAAAAAAAAAAAAAAAGCCTACTAGGATTTTGATTGGGATTTCATTTAATCTATGGATTGATTTGGAAAGAATTGATTTTAACCGAATTGAAACTTCTAATGCATAAGCATGTCACTTCTTTAATTTTTCGCAGCATCATTTTGTTATTTTCATTATAGAGGGTTTGCACAAAGTGTGTTAAATTTATTCCTAAGAATTTTATGTTTTTAAATGCTATTATAAGTGAAGTGGAGCCATGGCTACTAACCAAAAGGTCAGCAGTTCAAATCCACCAGCTGTTCCTTGGAAACCCTATGGAGCAGTTCTACTCTGTCCTATTTAAAAAAAAAAAAAAACAAAAACACATACACACACAAACCTGTTGTGGTAGAGTTGGTTCTGACTCATTACAACCCTACATGATGGAACAGAACTGCCCCATACAGTTTCCGAGCAGCACCTGGTGGATTTCAACTGCCAGCCTTTTGGTTAGTAGGCGTAACTCTTAAACACTACACCACCAGTGTACAGTCGCTATAAGTTAAGATCGACTAAATGGCAGCAGTTTTGGTTTGTTTGTTTGTTTTTGGTTTTATAAGTGAAATATCTTTAAATTTCATTTTCCACTTGTTTGCTGCTTATATATAGAAATATAACTGAAATTTGTAAATTGTCCTGTCTTATATGGGACATTGCTAAATGCACATGGTATTAGTTTTCTATGCTGCATAACAATAACTACAACTTAGTGGCTTAAAACAACACGTTTATTTTCTCACAGTTTTTATAGGTCAGAAATCCAGGTAATACTTAGGTGGGTCCTCTGGTTAAAAAAAAAAAAAAATCATGTCAAAAAACAAAACAAACCCGTTGCCATCGAATCGATTCCATCTCATAGTGACCCTATGGGACAGAATAGAACTGCCCCATAGGGTTTCCATGGAGCAGCTGGTGAATTTGAACTGCCGACCTTTTGGTTAGCAGCCATAGCTCTTAACTTCTGCACCACCAGAACTCCAGGATTAGGGTGTCACAAGGCTGCAATTAAGGTATTGGCCAGAACTGAGTTCACATCTTCAGTCTCAAGTGGGGAAGGATTTTCTTCCTACTTTCATGGTTGATGGCAATGTTCAGAACTTTCAGCTGTAGGATTCATGAGAGCGTGCTTCCTCAAACCCAGAATGGAGAGTGTGCTAAGGTGGAGTCTTATACAATGTAATGCAATCACAGGAGTGACATCCCAGCACCTTTGTTATATAGTTGAATGCAATGAAGGGAGGGACATCCCATTACCTCTGCTGTATTCTGTTGGTTAGAAGCAAGTCACATGTCTGGCCCACACTCAGGAACAGGGAATTATAGAAGAGTGTGGAAATCATAGGAGGTGGGAATCATGGTGGCCACTTAAAGTCTGTCCACCCCACATTCAGTACCTCTAGTAGTACTTTGTAGATTTCTTAGCAAAGTTGTTTGCAAATTAAGACCGTTTTATTTCTTCTTTTTCGTATTAGGGTTTTTGTTGTTGTTTCACTGTTTACTTGCCATGTTGCACTGGTTTGAAATCCCAATATATTGAATAAAAGTGTTTATCTTACTGTTGATCTTAGGGTGAAGGGGCTCAATATTTCATCATCAACTATGCTGTTAGTTGTAGGGTTTTTGTAGATGCCCTTTATCTGATTGAGGAAATTCCTTTCTATTCCAAGTTTGCTGAGCTTTTTATGATGAATGGGTATTGTATCAGTTTCCTAGGGCTCCTGTAACAATTTACCACACTGATAGCTGAAAACAACAGACACTTATTCTCTCACAGTTCTGGAGACTATAAGTTGAAAATCAAGGTGTCAGCAGGGCCATGCTCCTGCTGAAGGCTCTAGGAAAGAATTCTTCCTTGCCTTTTCCTAGCTTCTGGTGGTTGCTGAGAGTCCTTGGCATTCCTTGGCTTGTAGATACAGCCCTCCGATTTCCGCCTTGTCTTCACGTGGTGTTGTCTTCTCTGTGTCTGTGTGACCTCTCCTCTTATAAGGATACCAGTCATTGACTTTAGAGTCCACCCTAATAGTATGGTCTCAACTTGATTACATTTGCAAAGATCCTATTTCTAAATAAGGCCACATTCACACATGCTGGGGGTTAGAACTTGAACATACCTTTTTAGAGGCACAATTCAAGCCACTATTGGTATTAAATTTTGTCCATTTTTTGTCTGCATCTGTTGAGACTGTTGTGTGTTTAGGGTCCATGCCCTGGAGCAATCCGGCCAAAGAAATGTACTGCAAGTCAGAATGAGTGAGAAAGTTCATTTAGGAGATGTACACCACTGAAGACCCAACAGCAATGCAGACCATCTCTCTAGACTCCCAAAAAGCAATTTTACATTAGACCTTTCTAGAATTTTTACTAGGGTTCGAAGTGTCTTTGTAGCCTGCAGATGGCTACAAAGACTCTTCATCAGACTAAAGGAACTATCAGACTAAAGAGATACATGTCAAACATCTGGGCTCTAACCAACCTGTGGGGGGTCGTTAGTCGCAGGTGGTCAAACAGAACAAAACAAAGTTATTAGCATCAGATCAAAACAAAGAACAAAATTATTTGCATCAAATCAAAACAAAGTCATTAACAAAATTATGTGGAAAGGAGAAAGCAGGTGGAGGAAGGAGAAAAACTTACAGGTTCATCATGGCGTTAGTTATGTCAAGCTCTCAGCCACCTATTTTGAAAAGGAGAAAACATGCTGCGGAGATTAGGGTCACAGGATGATCATATAATTTTTAAGCTTTCTTTCATGAATATGGTGAATTTTATTGGTTCATTTTCAAATGTTAAACCAACCTTGCATTCCTTGGACAAACTCCACTTGTTCATGATGTAGTACCTTTTTTATACATTACTGGATTCAATTTGCTAATATATTGTATACGTCAATCTTTCTGAAAAACACTGATTTGGGATATCTTTCATTTAATGTCTTTGTCAGGTTTTGATGACAAAGTTATGCTGGCCTCACAACATGAGTAGAAGGGTATTTGTGTCTCCTCTATTTTCCAAAACATTTTATATAAGCTAACATTTCCACCTTAGATGATAGAATTGGCCAGTTAAGGGATTAGAATTTCCTTTATGGAAAGGTTTTTATTATAAATTTAGTTCTTTTAATATATATTAGGACTATTCAACTATTCTATTTTTCTTGTATCAGTTGTAAGAAGGTGATTTTTCAAGAAATTTGTCAGTTTCATTGAAGTTGTCAAATATTTTGTCCTAAGATTGTTCCGGAAACCCTGGTGGCGTAGTGGTTAAGTGCCACGGCTGCTAACCAAAGGCTTGGCAATTTGAATCCTCCAGGCGCTCCTTGGAAACTCTATGGGGCAGCTCTACTCAGTGCTATAGAGTTGCTATGAGTCGGAATCAACTCGACGGCACTGGGTTTGGTTTTTTTTTTTTGGTAAGATTGTTCCACCTTTATTGCTAACATATTTGAAAGATCAGTAGTGATATATCTTCTATTGTTTCTCATATTGACAATTTATACCTTCTTTTGTTCATGATTCATCTTGCAAGGAGTTTATGAATTTTAAAATATTTTCAAAGAGCCAACTTTTTCTTAATTTCCTTTTTTTCTGTTTCATTGATTTCTGCTCTTTATTATTTCTTTATTTTTGTCTGATTTTCTTCTGTGCTCTTTTGGTGGAAATTTGAAATGTCATTAAATCTTTATTCTGTTCTAATAATAATCCATTATAACATAAATTTCTCAAAAGAAAAGCTCCTTTAGCTTCAAATTTTGATACTTTCATTATTCAGTTAAAATATTTTCTAATTTTTTTGTAATATCTTTTTTGATCCATAAATTATTGAGATTAACATTTATTTCAGGCTATTTGAGACTTTTATTGATATCTTATTGTCATTAACTTCTTTAATTTACCTCCTCTGAGGTCACAGTGTATTCTGTAAAATTTCAACCTTTCATAATTTATTGAGACTTGCTTTATGATCCAACATAGTATCTACCTTGATGAACTTTATAGTTTGTGCTTGAAAGAATATATATATGTTCTGCTGTTCTGCTGTTGTTGGAAATAGTGTCCTAGAAATGTCCTTTTTTTTTTTTTTTAAATAGATCTTCTGTATCATTGCCTTCTTGTCTAGTTGTTCTACTGAGAAAACTGGTGTTAAAAATCTCCAACTATGATTATGGATTTGCCTGTTTCTCCCTTTAAATTTATCAGGTTTTTCTTGTATTTTGAATCTTTGCTAGTTGATTCACACACACTTATGATTATTATATGTCCTCATAACTCAGCCTTGTTTTCATTATGACATATCCCTGTTTGGCAATACTTCTGGTAATTCTTCTAGTCTTTAAATATGCTTTGTTGGATATTAATATAGCCGCACCAACTTTCTTATGCTAATATTTTGCATATTATTTTGTGTATTACTTTTCTTCTATTTATTTTTAATCTATCTGTGAGTTATATTTAAAGTGTTTATTTTATAAATGGCATATTGTCAGGCCTTATCTTTTTGTTTAGTGAGAAAATCTCTGCCTTTTAACTGCAGTGCTTAGTCTATTTACATTTAATGTAATTATTTTAATAGTTGATCCACCATTTTGCTATTTGCGTATGCTTTGTCTAATCAGTTTTCCATTTCTCCTTTCTTTCTTTTGGGTTAACTGAATATCTTTAGTATTTTACTTTTGCTCTAATATCTTTTTATGTATACCTTATGGGTATGTCTCTGTGTGTATATTATGTTTATTATATGGATTATAATATGCATACTTAACTTATCACAGTCTGCTTGGAGATAGATAGTTTTTACTTCCTATAAAATATTATAACCTGCCACAATACAGTTCAATGTTACCCATCCCCTGTGCTATTGTTGTGATATACCTTAAATCTACATTTGCTATTAGCCCCATAATATAAATCTATAATTTCTTACGTTATAAACATGTACATTGTTTTTTAAAGAAATGAAGTGTTTGGCAGCTTTTGAATATTAGCTGTTATTTGATTGAATTCAATGTTTGAAAATGTTTAGATTGCATTCCTCCAGAGAGGATTAGAATTTGATTCTACTGGAGCCACTGGGTGCTAACAACCTGGGAAATCTAACACTTAAGTTTTAGCTTCAACTATGCTTTATTCTAGGGTTTAATCTCCTGATTTCAGTCTGTTATTAAATCCAAAAGAAAAAAAAAAAAACCCAAGTTTAGTGTGCTCTTAACAGCTCACTATTCAAACTTTAGGACATGATTTTTTGTTCGTCAGTTGGAGATGTTTCTTATTTTCTTAAATATTCAGCAATGATCTAACAATGCATATTTGTTGTAATTTTTCCACAATCTAATTCTAATGTAGTAGGAAGACCTTGAGGTAATCTAATTCATTGTACCTCTGGAAAGGTAAGCCACTACCCTTTAAAAGTAAAACTTTTTAAAGTTGTGATTTTATTAAAACAATACATGAATGTGGGGGAAAAATCAAACATCTTAAAGTTCTAAAGTTATGAATAAAAGTCTGCCTTTCTCAATATTTAGATATAAGCACTTAAAAATGTTTCCTTAAAAAAAGTTTACTCTTCCTGTAGTTATAATTATTGTTTAAATTACATACTCTATCTGGTTCTTGTTTTATCAGTTTTATACAGATTTTATTGACTTCCTGCTCTAAAAGTTGAGAAAATTACCACTCATACTCTCCCCACCATTTTACCTTCTACTTATTAATTCAGTAAAATGATTTTGTTTGCATTATCAAACTTTATAATATTCACATTCTGTTCTATAAAAGTAATTAAAATCATCTAAAGGATGTTTTTAAAAGTTTAAATATGATTTTTAAATCTCCATTTACATTATTAGACTTATTTAAGGAAATTTTTATTTGTTACAGAACCAAGAAGAGTATTTGGACTGATAGAAAAGATAATATAGTCATATACCTTGAAATCATTAAATTATATATCAAATCATTGACTTGCTAAAGGGAGAATCTTACAAGAATCTCTGTCTAATGGATCTTATGTTTTTTTTTTAACGTTTAAAATCATATATTGCTGTATTTCATCTTCATCATTACTGTTGCTATTTTGCATTTCTCCTCAAGAAATTTTTTCTTTTCTTTTTTTTTTTTAGCATAGGAAGTATTGGTAGTAAAATTACTGAGTGAGTTTTTGTATTTCTGTAAGTCTATTTTTTCTCTTTGTCCTCATGCTTTATTTATAGATTGGATGGGTAGACAATTTTAAATTGAAGTTTATTTTCCCTCTGCCCTTTGAAGGCATCCTACATTATCTTCTAGCATCCAGTGCTCTTGTTGAGAAGGCTGATGTCAGTGTTCTCTTCCTGTGTAAGCAACCTAGTTTTGCTCTCTCTGGATCCAAGAAGTGCAGAAATTTTATCCAGGTTTGTGGTTGGGATGGTGATCTAACTGGTCCAGCTGTTCCGTAAGCAGTTTTGTAATGATTATGATGATTTTCCCCTCAGCCTGCTACTCCTACTATTTTTCTTCTTCTCTCTCTCTCTCTTTTTTGTAATGCTGGCTCCTTTAGGTAGAACAGATTTTATTTCTATTGTTGCCTATGTCCCATGCTTGTTTTGCATTATTATTCCATATTTTTCTCAAGAAAGTGAAAATATAAACATTAATCCCCCACTACCCAGAATTAGCAGTGCTTTAGTTTGTTTCAGTACCCGGATGGTGCAGACAGTTAAGCCCTGGGCTGTTAGCCAAAAAATTGGCTGTTCAAGTCCACCCAGTGATACCTCAGAAGAAAGGCCTGATTTTTCTCGAAAAATCAGCCATTGAAAACCCTATGGAACACAGTTCTACTTGACACATAGGGTCACGGCGAGTTGGAATCAACTTGATGGCAACTGGTTTTGTTTTGTTTTTTTTTTTGGTTTAATTTGTTTCAGATAATTATTTTAAATTAAAAAAAAAATCAAACATAATAGATGAAGTTGAAGGCTCCTTTGTACCAGTTCCCAATCATATCTTCCTTCTCTCCAGAAACAACTACTCATGCAAATTAGGTATGCACCTTTCTAGTTCATATTTTTATTCTTTTCTTTCATTTGTTTCTATAAATAGTAAGTAGTATTGTTTTGATAATTTTCATTTAGCTACATACTATGTTGTGAATGGAACACACACAGTTTTTCAAATTGCTTGTTTTTGAGATTAGTCCCATTTCTTTTTTTCTTTTAGCTCTATCAACATTGATACGTACACACAGGCATGCATGCACACACACGGTATATTCATTTTCTGTCATTTCAATGTGACCTGGCAAGAAAAGAGATGTAAATTATTTGCTCAATTATTATCTTGAACTATGAGCCCAATAACGAAGAAACCCACTGCCATCGAGTCTATTCCAACTCCTAGTGACCCTGTAGAACAGAGGAGAACTGCCCTATAAGGTTTCCAAGGAGCACGGGGTGGATTTGAACTGCTGGCCTTTAACCATTGTGCCGTCAGGGAAAAAAATGAATTAGAAGATGGAGAAAATATGAAATAAATAGTATAGTATTATGGAATATATGTATATATGTATTTAATATTATTAAGTATCTTTAAGTGTGCTTTAATGTACGTATATATTAACTAATAACATTAGAAGGTAGATTGCTTACAATTAAAAGATGTGGATATTTAAATATGTACAATTATATCACAGTGGAGGAGTTAACCAAAAAATATTCCAAATATTGGGCATTGTTAGCACATAAATTTTAAACCTTCCTTTTTGCACTTCCTCAGCGATGGAAGGTGACATTTGTAGTTGTGCTGACCTCTTGTAGGCTGATTCTGTGTAGACTCCAGCTGGAGCCTTAAGTTCTATTCTGCAGGTTGTCCTTGCCACCCTGTGAATAAAATTTACAAAAGACTATTCACCAACTCAATGGCCTTATTCAAGGCTGCTCCTTTTTGAGAGAATAAGATATATTTATTTGAAGTCCAACCTGTTCTTTAACCACTCAAGTCACTGATTCTAAATAATCAGCAGTTACTAAATTTATCTTGTAAGGATTGAACATTTTACGAGGCTTTGCAAGGCTAACGGGTGTTGCATGTTTCCATGGCATCCTGTTCCTCTGTTTCCTCTTTCCCCCCACTTTTCTTTCTCCCCTTTCATTTATCTCCCCATCTCTCTTTTCCTTTTAGTCTGTCTTCTGTTTCTGTGCCTTAAGTTTCAGGAACAATAAAATAAAGTACAACAGAAGGGATGAAACTAACTTTATCTCCCAGTGTGGTCCTTGATCAAGGGGTGGTTTAGCTTTTTCTGAGAAAAGTGATTTGCATATATGAGATGACATAACATATTGCCAGTTTAGATTCTTTAGAGATAAGCTTCCAGTGGGAACAGAGGGTGTGAAGAAGCGGCACTGAGAAAAAGTGAGCCTACTAAAATGTTCATTAAGCCAGTTAATTTTACAAAGATTATTTTTACCTTTGACCTATGTGTGTTTCTAAAATGAGGCAGCATTGCCTGAGGATTAGGAGGGTTAGATTGCCTGAGTTTAAATTCTAGCTCTACCATTACTAGCTCTGTGGCCTTAGACAAATTTCTTAATCTCCTTTTTCTTCAGTTTCCTCATCTGTAAACCAGAGGTGTTAATGGTACCCACCTCATAAAGTCATTGATTAAATAAGTTAATACTTGCAAAGTGCTTGGAATAATGCTGGATATATAGCAAGCACTGCATAATGTTTCCTAAATAAATGTAATAAATAAGTAATTAAATAGGAATTTTGGCAAAGAATAAGATACAAACCCTACTGCAACTATATGATTTTCAAACAAGTTTTCTTGAGTTAACCTTAGGGTTAAGAAAGATGCAACAGATTTTTAAAGAAAATCGTGGTTGTGAAGAAAACTAGTAGAAATGGAAAGAATTATAAGGACTTCCAATTATACCTACAAAATCACATTGATTTGCAGTTTAATTAACAATAGTTCATTGTATTCTTAATTCAGTGTTTACTGAAATTCACTTTAGATTCTAAGGGCTGCCTTATCCAGTCATGTTCTTTCTGTAAATATTTTAAAGCCTTTTATATTGAGTATGTGAACAACACTAAATTTAGCTCCAATTGTTATATTTCTAAAGAAGCTTAAAAAAAAAAAAAATAGTGTTAAGCCTTACTGTTTGCAAAGAATGGTCCTATAGCAAGTAACCAGACTGTGGGTTTTTGAAAGTGATTGGTCTTATTAACTAGAGAGGAAAGTGTGGCCTGATGGAAAAGGAAAAAAGGCACAAGCGATGATTGTATCTTACACTTTCATCTAAGGCTTCCCGAAACTCCTGAAACCAAATCTCATTATCATTTCTTTAAATAGATGAAGCAAGTAAGATAGAGAGTTGAGTGTGTTTTCCAAGGTCACACTCTAACTTGCTAACATAGCGATAAAAATCCAATACACTTGACTAGCGTCTGTTCCCCACACGTCCTCTCGGCATCAGTTTGGTGTCTGATGCAGCTAGGAGATGGGTCTAATGATCTTAGTGGTATTTCCAACCCTGCCATCTTCCTTGGTGGCTTTCCTTTGATTAATCGCTGATTGTACCCTGACGAGCTTACCTTCACACCGGTTTCTGAGCAGGCAGATTCCTTGCTAGTTGAAGAGATCAGAACGGCAAGTCTGTTCTCTGGCTGTTCTCTGGCACCATGTTGGTCCTTTCTGATCCTTTCAGTACCTGCTGAAAAATTTTGAGTTTATACAAGTGTTTTTGTTTTTTGTGGTTCTTTATTGATCATTTTTCCCTGGAATGCACGTTGTGTTTGTGGTTGGTTACTGCAGGCTTTGGGGATTTCCTTAATGGCTAATTGCTTTTTTCTTTTTAATTCTCTGGGGCTTTAATCTTCTGACTATGCCTTTAAGGCCATCTGAAGGGAAGAAGGGATATAGGCAGGGTGAGTGCACCATCCAGTGTGGTGGCCACTAGCCATATGAGTGTAATGAAATTTAAATTAATTACTCAAAATTAAAAATTCAGTTCCTCAGTTGGATAAGCCATATTTTAAGTGTTCGATAGCCACACCTTATCCCTCTCATCCTCAGTGTGTGTGTGTGTCTCTCTCTTTCTCTTTTTTAAGCATTTGGAGTAGCTTTGTTTGCTGGAAACAAACCAAACATCCATCAACAGATGAATGGATAAAGAAAATGTGGTATAACAGACAATGGAATACTCCAAAAACAAAAAACCAAACCCATTGGCTCTGAGTCAATTCCAACTCACAGCAGCCCTATAGGACAGAGTAGAATTGCCCCATGGGGTTTCCAAGGAGCTGTTGGTGGATTTGAACTGCGGAGCTCCTAACTGCTGTGTCGCCAACAATAAAAAGAAATAAACTATTATACAGACCACAACATGGATGGATCTCAAAATAATTATGCCGAGTGTAGGAAACCAGACCTCCCAAATAAGAGTGCATATTGTATGAGTCCATTTATCTAAAATTCTAGAAAAATGCGAACTAACCTATGGTGACAGAAAGCAGACCAGAGGTTGCCTGGGGATGGAAGGTAGGAAGGGAGGGGTGGGAGGGAACGATTTTAAGGGGACAGAAGGAAACTTTTGAGGGTGAAGGTTATGTTTGTATTTATTTTCTCGATTGTGCTAATGATTTCATGGGTCGGTACGTATCGAAACTCTTCAAACTGTACAGTTTAAGTATATGCTGTTTATTGTCAGTCAGTTATAATTCAATAAAGCTGTAAAACAAACAAGAGTGGAAGAACTGGATTAGAAGGCTGTAAGATCCCTCTGGTACTAGCATTCTGTGATTTTTCTGGGGACACTTCTTGCATTTGGCAGTACCATTTTGGGTTCAGTCCTGAAAGCTTCTGTAAGCAAAGAACCTCTCTCTCTTCCTGTATCTAACACAGCCTACCTTTCATATTCACCTTGTATTTTGGAACCAGTACTTGACAAAGATTATGGTAATATATTCAACAAAAAGCTTTGTGTACTAAATATAGCCTCAGAGTTTTAAAGAGCTTTTTTTTTTTTTTCTTTTATGAGTGTTGGCAGGTGTTTTACTATGGAACAGATCTCAGAAGGAGATGAGGACACATTCTATTTTGAGGTAAAAGCTCTGAGATGTAGAAATCACACTGTAATAAACGCTATTACAGTTAATGAAATCAGGGTAGCAGCTGATTTTTATTTGATTGTATGAGGTAAATTCTTCCAAATTCTTCCCGTACAAGAACCGGCAGTGGAACATATTGTCAATCAGTCAAAACCACGAGGGGGTCTCTACTTCCTTCTTTCTTATTTATTTATTTTTTCAGGTCTGAGGTTGTAAACAAAGAGTCAGAAAAATAGAGGTTAAAACTGTAGAGACTAGAATTTCCCTTGCTTCCCACTACTTTCGTGAAAGCGCAACAATTAATTAGCCAGTGAGAAACATTCGTGAACAAGCTAAAAGAAATGATTAAAAAAACTGTATAATGCAGAATTTCTGTTTATACATTTTTGAAAAGCAAACGCAACCACACGGTGTTAATCATCTTAAAAGGAGAAATTTTAAAACCCTGAACGTGGCAGATTTCCGAAGTGCTGATTATATGTGCTAATTGTCTTTTGCTTGTTATTTCAATCCCTTAACTAGGAAAGATTCTTAGCATATGTCTATTTTCCCCTACCTTCTTCAGGCAGAAATTCCCTTAGGGGGAGTTGCCTGACAAAGTCGTTAAGTGCAAGTTTTGTGAGCCGAGGTGGGATAACATTTAGAGATGACTGATTACTTGATTGCAGCTAATTGTTTGTGGGACTGGAAGGTCTCTCACATCTTTAAGGGGAATCCTTTTGCTTGTCATCCATCAAAAAGAATTGCAGTTTTCCCTAAGGATAAACTTCCTTTGGGGTGTCACAGAGAAATATTTCTGAGGCAACCTTGCATCAGCTTCGGTCTTTTTATTTTCTGATGAAAATAATCCCCTCTTTGTCACCAAAATGGAATTTATAGCTACCAGGCCATCCCCCAGCTAGGATGCTTGCCCTTCAGGGAGATTATTTGAGACTTCTTGTGGTTCCATGCAAAAAAATCATATACTAACTTTTTTCTGTTAGACCCCTACTGATTTGAAAGGATTAATACACTTAACAGGCATGACTCATACTCCAGGGGTAGCTTGCTTTTGAACAGAGCTAATCTCTGAGTGAAGTGCCTCAAGTACATGTAATATTTGTGTATTTTTATGCTGAGTATAATTATTACCCTGTATTTATATGCCACTAGTTATCAAAGCTTTGAGATACTTTATTAAGGTATAGTTAATAAATAACCACTAACGGAGAGACAGAGCCCTGGAGTCACAGTGGTTAACGTTCAGCTGCTAACCAAAAAGTCAGTAGTTTGAATCCACCAGCGTCTTCTTGGAAACTTTATGGGGCAGATCTACTCTGTCCTGTAGGGTTGCTATGAGTCAGAATTCGCTCAATAGCAAAGTGTTTGTTTGTTTGTTTTAACTGTGAGACTGCAGTGATGCCATCAGGCCTGGAATTCTCAGCCACTCATCAACATCCTAGCCACAGCCTTCTTGCTTCATATTCGTTACAGGACAGTGCTAGTTATACAACAAATATCTCCTGTGTACTACGCACTGTGACTAACTTAGTCATTGTGGAATTGTACACACATGTGTACATATACCCACCCACCCACCCACACACATCTTGCCCTTAAGGTTTAAGAAAATGAAGGCCATCTATGCCTCAATGCATTGCACAAACCCTGCAAACCTTGTTCCCATTGCCACTGATTTGGAAAAAGTTGCGATATTGAGCAATCATGAAACTGTGGCTTTGTTGAAGAGGTGGGATTTGGAAGTCTTTTTGGCCCGTTTGTAACCTGGTGCACATCTTGTACACTGTAAGTTCTTGAATTACAACCCTGAAATGAAGTTGGGTGTGTGGCTATTGTGGCAAATATGGATTTTGACAAAATTTCTGCCCATTGGAGGTTGAGTGCTCTGTGCTGATAAATAAATGTGGCATGGATCAGGATGAAGATATTAGGCTGGGAACTGAGGAATTCAGGCTGTGATGTGAAGCCTGCCAGGTTCAGATATAGCCAAAATCTCCATCAGCCCAAACCAAAAAATACCAAACCCATTGCTGTCGAGTTGATTCTGACTCATAGCGATCCTATAGGACAGAGTAGAACTGCCCCAAAGGGTTTCCAAGGAGCCGCTAGTGGATTTGAACTGCTGACCGTTTGGCTAGCAGCCGAGCTCTTAACCACTGTGCCACGAGGGCTCCTCCATCAACGCAGAAATTAATAATTTAGCAGAGAAGAAATTGTACATAGCCTGAGTTAAAAATGAAAAAGAAAAGTGTCAACACAACTTCATGAGGCAGGTATCCATCATCCCGCCTGGCATAGGACTGGGGATCCTCAGAAGTTCTTGGGAGAGCTAATATCAAACTCAGGTAACCTCTTTGTTCCTTTGCCCCCAACTGGAAGCCATACTTCTATTTCTGCTAAGAAGAATGGGGCCAGGGGCTGAAGAAGAAAACCTCGTGAGATCGTGTTTTCTTTTCTCTCTTCTCGTTCAGACAGACATAGTAGAGCCTCAGAGCCTCACACTGTTTTCCAAGGGCCAGAAAAGAAGGATGGTCTCATTATTTCTCCCATCACTAGCTCCACCCTCATCCGCTCTTTGTTTACCTTGCTGATGCTCGGAGGGCAGGTCCCACTTGCTTAGCGTGCAGACACTGCTTTTAACTGCCTTTGGGGCAAGAGATGAAAGGGAAATGAATATTGTATATGCAAAAGGGAGAATGCTTAGTGTCACTCCCTCGGCTAGTTGACCGTGTAGAGAAGTAATTGCCAACAGTGATTTGGGACCTGCATTTTGCAGGCAGTACGTTTAAGTACACATATAAGCCTTTCTTAGAAAATGATCACAAACTCTGACTATGTCACTTTTGTACTCTTATCTGGCTTTTTCTTCATTTCCCCTTAGACGCAGTTGTTAGGGTATAGAATTTTAACAGGAGTACTCATTCCATTTCTTGTACTCTAACTTAAGTGTGATTAAACTCAGAATAAAATGAGCTTTTTCCTACCATAGAAACCGCAGTGCAGGAAGGGGAACAAAAAGACTCTTCACGCTACTTTACTTTTCAGTTCCCACGAGCATGCCCTTCATAAAAAGCAGTATCCGAATGCCCCAGTAAATGTACAAACAATGCCATTGATCCTATGAGCCATTTATAGCACGTCTGAAATGCCAGCAATCACATCATTTAGTCTCTGACATCTGCTTGCTTATGCCCACTTCATTCATGGCGCAACACTGAGCTGTACTCTTTACTCAAGGAAAACTCTAAACCAGTACTTCAGAGACTTCAGTGTGTAGAAACATGGCCTGGAGAGCTGTAGCACAGATTCCTGGGCTCCACCCCAGAAATGTTCATATCTAACAGGGTCTGAGGTGATACCAATACTGCTGGTCCATGGTTCTCTTTGAGAAATAGTGCTCCTGGCTAAAAAGGACCATATTTAGAACCACCCACTACAAGTTACCTCAAACAACAACAACAACAACAAGAGCACACACACACAAGCTGCTTTTATTTAAGGCAATGGATTTGGTAGGTTCTTTTCAGCATAGGATGGTAACACTTATCTTCTTTACAAGACATTTCAGCCACCTGCAAGGAAATAGCCAGAGAGAGTTACAGGGCCATTAGCACAGACCATTGAGAACATTCCCTGACTTGAAAACCCTGAACAGGAAAAGCTGTTAATGCAGACATCCATTCTGTGCTTAGAGGACCTGGGTATTGCTGACACGTTGTTTTAAAAGGAACATTGAAAACCTCTAGTCAATCAGTAATTATTAATATTTATTACTAGTCTGAGGAAACCCCCAGCATGTACTTATTTTCTGAAGCCTGGTAAAAAAAGCAGATAAACTAATAAACAATTAGTCTTTTGAAGAAATCTTTCACCTGCTTAATTTCTTTTTCATCTCTCTCTTTTTCTCTCTGCTCGTGTTAAAAAATATATATATGTGTACATATGTATATATATACTACACTATTTTTGCTAGCTAAATTATGAGGATGAAGTAAATTACTACTCCTGGTCTACCTCTCTTTTTTTTTTGAGCTACACAATTACATTATTAAGGCTAATTACACCAGCAATTAAGAAGGATCTAGTTATTTGGGAGCAGTTATTCACAATGAATTGTTCCTAATGCCTCTACACGTGGATTGTCTTGATGGGCGAGCATGAAGTCTGTAGGTCAGTGCAATATTTCTTGTTGCATTGGCTGTCAGAGGCTTTCATTCCTGCCCTTGAAAGGCGCAGAAGTATTGGATAAACCACATTGTACCACTCCTTATCTTTCTTATGGGTATTAGGGACAGATATTCTCATTAACTCTCAGCTGGTGAATTATGGGCCAGCCATTTACTGTACAGAATAATAAATAGTCCAAGACTATGTGTGCGCACAAGCTATTGGCTTGGAATGTTGGTTTCCTCATCCAAAGCAGTTTAGTTATTTGTAGAAGCCCATCTGGAGTGCCAGCGGATGAGTTTGTTAATTGAAGGTGGATCTTGACTGTGTTTTTTGACATTTATCAAGTCTCAGACAATGTCTCTTGAGGGTAATTTTAATGCTGGCATACATTAAATGACCAGAAATTTAGACGAAGATATGTCAGACCTCAAACATTCATGTTTTACTTACATGCCTGCTTTTCAGAACTAAGCAATTCTGAATTGGATATTACATTTACTTGACATGAAGAGTGGTTTCATAGGCAAAACTTTGCTTGTAGCAATATACAGAAAGCTGTAACACCAAACAAACAGCACTTGATTGCCTTGTTGTGGATGGAATAGAAGTTAAAATCCGAGCCAAGCTGTGGCACAGTGAGCTCTCAGTAAGTTGGTATTGTCTTGTGGGTTAATTGTCCCATAGTAACGGTCAAAAGTCAAGAGAAGTGTTTGAAGTAACGGTCACTTTTATGAAGTAACGGTCACTTTTATGAAGTGTACGTTGGGATCTTATATCTGTGGCCATGTCTTGGGGGAATTCTCCCCAGGTGTGCAGGTCAGGTCACACCATTATGGGTGGTGCTCAATAAGGTTTCACACTTTAATCAGTTACTGTTCCTGAAAGGAGGGTAGTACTGTCTACCTGATGCAATTGAAGAGATTTCACTCACGGTGACCTCTTGTGTGCCAGAGGAGAACCGTGCTCCATAACGTTTTCTGTGGCGAATTTTTCAGAAGTAGATGTGCAGACCTTTCTTCCAAGGTGCCTCTGGGTAGACTCAAAACGCCAACTTTTTTAATAGTAGCCGAGCACTTTAATCCTTTTGTGCCACCCTGGTAGTACTGTAAACCTGTCGCCGTTGAGTCAATGCTGACCCATAGCGACCCTATAGGACAGAGTAGAACTGCCCCATAGGGTTTCCAAGGAGCACCTGGTGGATTTGAACTGCCAGCCTTTGGGTTAGCAGGCGTGGCTCTTAACCCCTGTGCCACCAGGGCTCCCGTAGTACTGTAGTCATCAGCTATTCTCCAGGCAGAATGGCTCCATTAGGATCAGCACATTAGATGATATAACAGAAGCAAGAGTCATCTTTTTGTCCTTTATGAAAGAATTCAGGAAGCCTAGATAAGCATTGGGATGATACGATCACTCAACTACAGTTGAAGCATGAAATAAGCAACCAGAATGGCTGGGGAAGGGACGGGGAGGAGAAATCTAATGATCCCATCCCTGAATTAAAAGAGCGTATGTACATTTTAGGAATGTAATAAGCAAACGTTCATTTTCTCCTCTTTCAAGGTGCCAAGCCTTCCAAGATTTTGGCAGCTTTGTCCTGTTACACAGCAGGCGTTCCATTCTCTCTCAGGCAGTTGGGGAAGATCCTGACACAACTGCTTTTGATACTTACAATCACAACCTGACTGAAAAATTTCTTGAACAGATCAGGCATCGACCCAAAGCAAGACTACTGAGAAGTTAATAATAATAATAATAATAATAATAATAATAATAATAATAATAATAATAAAGCTATCATCTTTTGTAAGGAGGCCATCTTCCCAGTAACTTGAACAGTGGCAATGAAATACTAGCGATGAAATATCACAAATCTATACTGTATAAAAGAAGCTCTGGTGGCACAATGGTTAAGTGCCCAGCTGCTAACCAAAAGGCTGGTGGTTTGAACCCACCCGGTGGCTGCGTGGGAGAAAGACCTGGTGCCTTAGTTATCTAGTGCGGCTATAACAGAAATACCACAAGTGATGGCTTTAACAAACAGAAATCTATTCCCTCACCGTTTAGGAGGCTAGAAGTCTGAATTCAGGGCGCCAGCTCTAGGGGAAGGCTTTCTCTCTTTGTTGGTTCTGAGGGAAGGTCCTTGTCATCAGTCTTCCTGTGGTCTAAGAGCTTCTTAGTGCAGGGACCCTGGGTCCAATGGCACACGCCGCTCCTAGTGCTTCTTTCTTGGTGGCATGAGGTCCTCCATCTCTCTTCTTGCTTCCCTCGCCTTTTGTCTCTTGTAAGATAAAGGGTGATGCAGGCCATACCCTAAGGAAACTCCTTTTACATTGTATCAGGGCTGTGCCCTGAGTAAGGGTGTTGCATCCCATCCTAATCCTCTTTAACATAACCTAATCTTGCCTCCGGAACCAAAGGCAGAGATTAGGATTTACGACACGTAGGAAAATTACATCAGAACACAAAATGGAGGACAACCACACAATGCTGGGAATCATGGCCTAGCCAAGTTGACATACATTTTGAGGGAACATAATTCAACCCATAATGCCTGGTAATTGTCTCCTGTGAAGATTACGGCCTAGAAAATCTTACAGGGAATCTCTGCTCTGTCACATGGAGTTGCTATGAGTTGAAATTGACTCGATAGCACCCAACAACTACAATACTCTATAATCATGACTGAATTCATGTTTCTTATACTTCCATTGTTGTGTATTTTTCTTCTTGCACATTTGGTGAAGTTTTTTTTTTTTTAAACTTTATGTTGTTTGAGGAAACCGTGGTGGTGTAGTGGTTAAGTGCTACAGCTGCTAACCAAAGGGTCGGCAGTTTGAATCCACCAGGTTCTCCTTGGAAATTCTATGAAGCAGTTCTACTCTGTCCTATAGGGTCACTGTGAGTCGGCATCAACTTGATGGCAACAGGTTTGTTTTTTTTGGTGTTTGACCTAAGGAATAAGAAGGAAAGGGATGTGGGCTCATGTATAAGCCAGAGCTTTCTGTGGGAAATAGCACACAGCAGCCAAGATGTTGGTCCAAGAAATAGTAACCAAAGTAAGAGAGCCCCAAGGGGGAGGTGAAACATAGGCAAGGGATATTGGGATTGATGCTACTTGGACAAGCTGCCTCTGGCCTCCTGCCAGCCCCAATCTGGCAATTCACATTGCATGGGTAAAGGGGTCTTGCCTTATTTTAATAGGGTTTGTGATATGCCTAATTCTAGCACGTACCAGGCACATAGATGGTCGATCACAGTGCTATGATGTACTCTAAGCAAACCTAGTTAAAGAGAGCAATATTATGTTGGACAGAAGCAGAAGATGGGTCTTGGAAAAATAAGGCCATGTTATAGCTGGACAATGGCAATCTAATACTCAAAAGATTGTAATATCAATAGCAGTTAGAAGAAAGAAGCCAAAGATCCTGTGTTGAGATTAAATATTGAAAAGTTGCCCTCAGGGCACAGGTATGAGAAAAAAACAAAAAAACCCATTGCCATCGAGTTGATTCCAACTCATAGTGACCCTTAAGGACAGAGTAGAACTTACCCATAGGGTTTCCAAGGAGCGCCTGGTGGACTTGAACTGCTGACCTTTTGGTTAGCAGTCTTAGCTCTTAACTGCTATGCCACCAGGGTTTCCAATGAGGAAATAAACTGATATTTATTAAGATCTTCTATGAGCTGCTATTGTGCTGTTGTTGTTAGTTGCCATCGAGTTGAGTCCATTCTGGCTCGTGACAGCCCCATGTATACAGAGTGGAGCTGATCCATAAGGTTCTCAAGGCTGTGACCTTTTGGAAGCAGATCACCAGGCCTAGTCTTCCAAGGGCTAGGAATGTTACATGAACAATGGCTGAGGAATGTTAAGAAATCTACTCATGTTACACAGCTACATCAATGTTTTTGCATGGGTATGTAACCAGCATTCAATATGAAGAGCATTCCTGCAAGGTACGGGTTCCTCTTTATGAGGAAAGTTATTCTTTCTTCTTTAGGTTGGTTAAAATATGGTTCTTGCCCTCAAGTTGATTACCGTCTTCAGCAATGCTCAAGTCCTTCTATAAGGAATGGGTATTACTGAGACTTTTTAAGGTGGTCAATGACTCCATCAGAGCTGTCATTAGAAAAATCTCTGTGTACGTATAGTATGAAAAATACATCAAGGTTTGGAGATCCATAGGGGTTAAGACAGAGAATTGAGATTTTGAACATTTTGAGTGTGAGGAGCCAGCAGAACATGTATGGATGTGATTGTTGTTGGAAATGCGAGAGGTAGAGCTGAAAACGTAGACTGTGGACTGCTCCATACTGCGCAAGGGTGAACAAGAGGCCAAATCAGTGGACATATTGGTGGGGACAACTCAGAATTTAGAACAAATATGTCTGACTTTTAGTTTTCCCCTGAGATTAAGCAGGTATATTTACTTTTTCAAAACCACTGTTCTTATTTACACTGTTCTTCTACAGGGGTGTTTGAATCTTTGCTGTCTAGCTCACCAAGGTTGCCATTCAGATTGAGAGGCTAGAGAGAAGACAACCCGAAAACCCCAAACCCACTGCCGTCTAGTTGATTCCGATGCATAGCGACCCCGTAGGGTTTCCAAGACTGTAAATCTCTACTGAAGCAGGCTGTCACATCTTTCTCCAGGGGAGCCGCCGGTGGCTTCGAAGCACTGACCTTTCAGTTAGCAATGGATCACTTTAACCACTGGACCACCAGGGCTCCTAGAAAGAAAACAAGATGGATCATGATCTACAGGCCTAGTGACCTACTGACCAATCCCAGAACCTATCTACTGGAATGCATGTTGAATGGCATAACTATATCAAACTGTATTTAAAAGCTTGAGCTTGATTCTGCCAGTGCCTAAAGAGAGAAGACTAGGACAAAACAAGAACCAAGAGAGCAGAGGACAAGCGAGGGGAAGGATTGGTCTTAGAGGTAGGCATAGAACCCAGTTCCCAAGGTAGAAGTAAGATCTGGAACTCTAGGTAGTTAGAGTTGTGGGAGAATGGATGTTCCGAAAGGAAAAGGTGACCAGGTATCTAGGACTAGGGGCTAGGAAAGGAAAGTGGAGAGCAGGGATCATGGATTCATGCTAAGAAACTAACAGTGTATATACAAAGCAACAGTAATGCTCTTGATTCTATGCCAGACATATGCTTCAGCTCAAGCTAGGAGTGGGCTTCCTGCTTTGGTAAAAACCAGCCTTCATTGGACAGGTCGTATAAAAAGAGATGACTAGGAAATCAGAGGCCAAAAGCCAGACAAGGCACTTCATGATACATTTATTCCAGATGGGAACTCCATTTCCTAAGGTAAGGGAGAGAGAAACTCCCTTCTCCGTGTGGAAACCCTGGTGGGTGTAGTGGTTAAGTGCTATGGCTGTGAACGAAAGGGCTGGCAGTTTGAATCCTCCAGGCACTTCTTGGAAACTCTATGGGGCAGTTCGACTCTGTCCTTTAGGGTCACTACGAGTCGGAACCCACTTGACGGCACTGGGTTTGGTTTTGGTTTTCTCTTTCCTTAGTCTAAAGCTGTAATTTCCTACCTTTGTAGGATGAAGCGGGGGCAGGTTACTTTGAGAATTGGGCGAATGCTAGAGGCCCACTCTTCAGAGAATTTCAAAGACTCATGTGCCTTCAAATGTTTCCTATAAATTATAGGTTCACAGACTCCTTCTCAGACCTCCAGCTGAGAATCAGCCATCTCTCCTGCGACACACTCTAGCTTCTCTCCAGGAAAACTTAAAGACTCCGCCTCCCTTATATATGTGTGTAGCAGACAGGAGACAGAGCGGAGCTGAGTTCATGTGCTCACCTCTTGAATATCCCTGGCTACACACAGATGTGTGGAGAGCCTGTTCTGGCAGAGTGATTTTCCCATGGGTAGCAAGGGTAGAAAGAGATGTTGATCACAACACAGTAAAACAGCGACAACATCAGCAGGAACAACAACAACTACCAGCATTGCAGGTCTATTGAGGGTCAGCCACGATATTATACACTTTGGCTTTCTATGTAAGTGTGATTATACCCATTTTGTTGATGAGGAAACTGAGTCCAGCAGATATTAATTTTGACTGGTCTGAGGGGGAGATATTTTCGAATGTCTGACTATGAAGAGCTCATCCTTCCACCTCTCCAATTCCCCCAACTTGCTTATGGAGTTGCTGTCTTCTTGCCCTTTACAGAGCAAAAATGAATCTCAGCATTTTGGAGTTTTACTCTTCTACGTTAGCTGTCAAACTAAACAAAGGCCACCATTGGCCCATAAAGTATCTTTGTACCAATTAGAAAAAGACACCATTTCCTCCAGCTGGCTGCAGGCCTGTGTCCGTGCATGTGGCCGGCAAGCAGAGCACTGTGCATTTCAGCCACACTTGCTCCTTTGCCCCTCAGCGTGGTGCAAATGGCTACGGTGCTCTAGGTCGGAGTCCACCCAGAGTTGCCTTGGAAGAAAGAGCTGATGATTTACTTCCAAAAAATCAACCACTGAAAACCCTGTGGAGCACAGGTCTGCTCTGACGTACATGGGTTACCACGGTTGGGGTCAACTCCACAGCAACTGGCTTTTGTTGTTGTTGTTGTTCCTTTGGCCAGTTGCCCTTGCGCAGTGAACAACCTGCCCAACTGTGAGCGGCAGCCTCGAAACAAATTCCCCCCAAATGCTATCAGAAGTAAGAAGCCAGGGACAAAGCTTTGTTCTCAGGAAACGCTGTAGAGTATTCGTGAGAGTTCCTCAATGATCTTGATATTCAGAAGCTGTATCTTCTTAAACAAATTGCTCTGGAAGCTTACTCTCCTGGAAAGGCATGTACCATAAAAATGGAAAGATAAAACTCTCAACAGGAAACCAGGGCAGATCATAACTCTGCTGCAGTCAGCAAATGAAAATATATCAACAATGAGATGAAGCCCAATTCAAAACAACTTATGTTGTCTTTGGTCCTCAAAAATAACCTCTTTTCCATTATTAGTGAAAACGTGAGCCTTTTTTTCATTTCTTGTGAATCCAGATCTTGTTTTTAAGAGATGATCATGTTTATTTAAAATTGCTTCCACTTAGCTCTTATGGTACGGTGACAAATATGTTATTGTTGGTGATTATTGGTGTTATGATTAGTCAGTTGTCAAGCCTTGAAGGAAAAATCATGGACTGAAACACTGAAAAAGTAATCTTATTTTCATAAATATGTTCCCAAATAATTATCTCATGTTGAATATCCATTTAGCCTTAATATAAACTTCTCATGTGAAACAGGAATGCTGGTGAAGGTGAATGGCTTAGAAATCTGTTAGGAAAATAAATAGAAATGGTAAGGCATATTTTGTGATATATTAGCATTCATATTGATTGTGAACTTTTAAGCTTGAATCAGCTAGGCTGGTTTTTTCCAGAGTCTAACGTTTTTCTTCAGAGAACATAATCAATTTACTGCTGCAGCCCCGAGGCTGCCCCCAATATCCTCTGGTTAGACGTGTTAATGCCCAGGCGAAGAAGACCACTGAATTATTTAAGAATCTGAAGGGAGTAAAGTTATGGCAGAGCTAAGCATTTCCAGTTTTCTCCACCTTCTCCAAAATGGTTGCCACCCACACACCTCCTCACTGTAGTTAGGGTGCATCGCCTTTGTTCTGAGGCAGCTTCAGCCTTGCCTGGTGCATGGATGGCTGTGTGGCAGTCACTGCTCAGTGGCTGTTAGCCAGCTCTACAATTGTGAACATACTAAGGGAGACTTGGAATCTAGGAGGCCTTATTGAATGAGGGGAGCCCTGGTGGCGCAGTGGTTAACAGCTGGGCTGCTAACCAAAAGGTCGGCAGTTCAAATCCACCAGCCAAACCTTGAAAACCCTATGGGGTGGTTCTACTCTGTTGCTCTATGGCAGCTGGTACTGAACTAGGATTTAGGCTGGAAATAAGCAACTCAGCATATAGAGAGATAGAGCTGGCAGGGGAAGTTGGTGAATTTGGTACTTTTTTGTGTTCTTAGTGGTGTACCTTTTTTTTTTTTTTTTTTTGCCCTTGAGTTCCTTTTGTCATGCTTTTTCTTCACACATCCTTGACATTTGGTAAGCTTATCCATACTGAGGTATAAATGTCTGCTCATCTGTTGCCTCTACCAGGAGGAGCTTGATTTCAGGCAGACTTCTAAATCAAATCCTTGAACAGGGTGGGGGCCATGTTGAGGTCTACCCTCCTGCCCACCTTGAAAGCCTGCTGCAAGGCTTGCCTGATATTCATTTAAAACCACTCATTCTAAGAAGAGGGAGCAGAAGCCCTCCAAATCACTCAGAGAGGAATTGCTGAGTCCTTATTATAAACAGTTCCTATGGTTAAGAGCTTGGCTATTAACCAAAAGGTTGGCAGTTCAAGTCCACCAGCCACTTCTTGGAAACCCTGTGGGGCAGTTCTATTCTGTCCTACAGGGTCACTATGAGTGGGAATCAACTCAATGGCAATGAGCTTGGTTTTAGTTTGGTTTTTATTATGAAGGTCCCTGGGTCATGGAAACAGTTAATTTGCTTGGTTGCCAACCAAAAGTTTGGAGGTTTGAGTCCACCCAGAGTGCCTCAGAAGAAAGGCCTAGTGATCTACTTCCCAAACAATCATCCACTGAAAATCCTGTGGGGCACAGTCCCACTCTGACACACGGGGGGTTGCCGTGAATTGGAGTCACCTTGACAGCAACCGGCAGCTGGTGTTACAAAAGGAGAGAAAGAAGCTGTTCAGACACTGTCTATGGAAGGAAAAGTGAACTCCAGGACAGGACAGGTTCCCATCCATAAAGACAGATAGAGGCACCAGTCCCAAATCATTTGCAAGTTGAGTAAATTATTTCTAACTGTGAGAAGTTTTGCCAAAACAAAGCCATTATTTATTGAAGGAAGGTTCTAAAAGTCTTAGACGAATACATGGGTAAAACTCAAAAGTATAAAAACAGAATTTATGAAATCGAACCCTTAATCTCAGGGCTCAGAGTCTGTGTGCAGAGACCATTTCTTTCTTATGAATCCAGTGGTCATGTCTAGTCTGTGGGCTCCTGAACCGGCTGGTTTGTCCGTATACTGGTTTATGATTCTACTTTCCTTTCCTCTTGTCCCATTAAGTCATTTGATATCTTAGAAAATAAACACCAAGGAAGCTGGCTCTAGTTTTCATCATTTATCTAATGTTTCAGCATAACACAGCTATAGGTATCTCTGGAATTTTCCACCTGCCTTAATTTCTTTTTTTTAATTTCTGCATTACTGTCTCAGAGTTTCAAATTCAAAAGAATTTAAGTATATATTGTTCTATTAAGAAATTGTCACTCTTACAGCTGATTACTGCCCCACCCCCATGACATGGGGGTATTAGAAAAATAATGATAAAATAATGATATTCCTTCTATCCAGTGAAATAAGGAAAATAATCTTTTCGGGGATTAGTTGTCGATAACCTAGTTTATTGACACGACAGAGCCAATGCAGTTTGTCAGGCAATTTAAGACAATATAAACCAGTTCCTTTTACTGGGGATAGGGGGAAGAACAATACAATTTTCAGCAGCGAGAACTCTTGAATAGGAAGATGGGATGTGATTAAACAGAGCCTGGCAGCAATGCTTGCAAGAACTTTGCATCTCGAGATCACATAAAGCTTTTATTGATTAGTTTGAGAAGAGGGAGCCTTAACACCATCACATTTGGTATGTCATTGATCTTTAGAAACTCCCACCATGCTATACCCCAGCACTTGCCAGCCAGTTAAAAGACAATACCCTGAAGAAGGAAACACTCAGTAGAAAGAGCAGAGGACAGCCAGGCCCTGGAGGCCTCCTTTGATTTTAATATTTTCAAGTTCTTCCAGCTGTAACCCTTTGATTCATCACTATTGGGAGACTGGGGACTGAGGCTGAAACTCACTTCCTGCTGGGAAGAAGGGAGCTTTGATATGAGTAAATAAGTTGTATGTTTTTTCATGTTGATATCTGAGTTCTCTCCTCAGGAGGATCTCAGGAAAGATTAATGGTGGTAATGAAAACCCTGCAGAAATAAACACGACCTACCTAACTGGAAACCCTGGTGGCATAGCGGTTAAGGGTTTGACTACTGACCCAGAGGTTGGCCGATAGAATCTACCAAGTGTTCTTTGGAAACCCTGTGGGGCAGTTCTACTCTGTCCTATAGGGCCGCTATGAGTCGGCATCAACTCGATGGCAATGGGTTTTTTTTTTTTTTGGTTTAACTGGCCTCTCTGGTAAATTATGCCGCAAGAAGAAGGATTAGCAAATGTAGCAACGAAGGGAGGAAAGGAAAGGAGTGGCAACTGGCTCTTCAGAAAATGAGTTTTTGTCTCATCTGTAAATTTTTTATAACTTTTTAATTTGTAACTTCTAAAATTTTTGTATATTTACTTATTTATTTGCCAAGGGGGAAGTGGAGAACCAGATAAAATAGTATGTATATATACTATTAAACTAGATAAAACAGTATATCTGTACACAGTTTTAGGATAGTGTTCAGCTGGAGTATGATAATGTCATCATTCTTGCTTGTGGACAGATACAATGACTTGACTTTGCTTTGAAAGCAGTGCAGAATGGATTTCTATTTCAAACAACTAATTAGTCAGCTAAAAAATATTGTTCAAAATGGATTTTATAGATGTTGCATATTATCTTCAAAAAGCCATTAAAAAAAAAAAAAGCCCTGTTGCAATTAAGTTGATTCCGACTCACAGCTATCCTATAGGACAGAGTAGAGCTGTCCCTATAGGGTTTCTGTCTTAGTCATCTAGGGCTGCCATGACAGAAATACCACAAGTGGATGGCTTTAACAAAGAGAAATATATTTTCTCACAGTCTAGTAGGTTACAAGGGCAAATTCAGGGTGTCAGTTCCAGGGGAAGTCTTTCTCTGTCTGCTCTGGAGGAAAGTCTTTGTCCTCCATGTCCCCATAGTTGAGGAGCTTCTCAGGCACAGGGACCCCGGGTCCAGAGGATGTGCTCTGCTCCTGGAGCTGCTTTCTTGGAGGTATGAGGTCCCCAACTCTCTGCTTGCTTCCTTTTCCTTTTTATCTCTTGTGAGATAAAATGTGGTACAGGCCACACCCCAGGGAAACTCCCTTTACCTTGAATCAGGGAGGTGACCTGAATAAGGGTGGTGTTACAATCTCACCCTAATAATTTTCACATAAAATTGCAATCACAAAATGGAGGACAACCACACTGCTGGAAATCATGGCCCAGCCAAATTGATACACACATTTTTGGGGGGACTATAAGTTGATATTCCACCCTTTGGCCCCCCAAAAAATCACATCCTTGCAACATGCAAAACATATTCATCCCATCATGTCATAGCAAAAGTCTTAACTTCAAGTCCAAAATCCAAAAATTCCTCTTCATCTGTGCAATCTAGACTACAAGTTATCTGCTTCTGGGGGTACAATGGCAGAACAGGCACAAGCTAGACATTTCCATTACAAATGGGAGAAACTGGAGGAAAAGAAGGGATAACAGGCACCGAGCAAGTCAGTAGAATGCATTACATTAGCCCTCAAAGCTTTGAAAATAAGCCTCTGTTCTGTGAAACAGAACACACACTCCGGATTCTGAGTGGAGGCCCCTCAGCCCTGGGCTTTGCCTCCACCTTCCAGGCCCACTGGGACAGCAACTTTGCTCCCTCGGCTTTAGACTCACTATTCTCCTCTTCCATCTAAGTGGCAACTCCACCCTTAGGAACGCCGGAGGCCATGGCTCCACTGTTTGAAACCCCTGAGGTCATGGCCATACCTTTTGAGACTGAGGCAGCTTGGCTTCTTGTGTTGTCTCTTCAGCTCTTGCTTCCTGGTTTCTTGGCCCCTTGGCTCCTCGGGCTTCACATCCACATCTGCCCTACTGGGGCAAGTGTTCCAAAGCTCTGTAGCTCCACTGATAAGTGCCCAGAGGCACCCCACTCTGCCAGGAACCCTCCTGCACACAGGCACTCGGCTCTCTGGCTCCACAGGTCAGCTTCAGTGCTGTCTCACACTGGTCTCTTGGTTCTGCTGCTGCTGGCTCTCTGCTGTTGCCACTTCTCTGCCGCTGCAGGTTCTCTGCTCTGCTGGTCCTCTGCTGCTGTTGCAACTCTATCCATTCATAGTTTCAAAACCACTTCCACATTTTAGGTATCTGTTAGAGCAGCACCCCGCTCTCTTAGTACCAAATTCTGTCTTGGTCATCTAGTAGGTGGACACAACTCAATCCATGACACTTTCCAAGGCTGTAAATACCACAAGTGGATGGCTTGAACAAAGAGAAATTTATTTTCTCACAGTCTAGTAGGTTACAAAGTCCAAATTCAGGGCATCAGCTCTAGGAAAAGGCTTTCTCTCTCTGTTGGCTCTGGAGGAAAATCCTTGTCCTCAATCTTCCCACGGTTGAGGAGTTCTCAGGCACAGGGATGCCAGGTCTAAAGGACGCGCTTTGCTCCCGATGCTGCATTCTTGGTCGTATGAGGTCCTCAACTCTCCTCTTGCTTCCCTTTCCTTTATATCTCTTGAGAGATAAAATGTGGTACAGGCCACACCCCAGGGAAACTTCCTTTACATTGGATCAAGGTTGTGACCAGGGTTAAGGGTGGTGTTACAATCCCACCCTAATCATTTTCGCATAAAATTACAACAACAAAATGGAGAACAACCATACAATGCTGGAAATCATGGCCCAGCCAAATTGTTACACACATTTTTGGGGGGACATAACTCAATCCATGACCGTTTCCAAGGCTGTAAATCCTTATGGAAGCAGAATGCCCCATCTTTCTGCCACGGAGCACCTGGTGGATTTGAACTGCTGACCTTTTGGTTAGCAGCCAACCACTTAACCACTGCTCAAATCAAACCCAAAAACTAGAAGAATATCTACTTTTGGGGGGATTAATTAAACTTGGTCCTCTAATACCATTGTGCATTATATAAAGTGTCTTCCCAACAGTGAGATATAAATAGTGTTTCATGCAATGAAATCATACAATTTTTCTAGTAAAATGGCAAAAGGGATTGAATGTTTTTAAATACAGAATGCAGTATTTGGAAAAGTTCTGTTTTTTATTTTTGTTTGTTTTAAATATTGTTATTTTGACCCTTTCAGAAAAGAGGCTCCCAGAATTCATTGGTGAGGGGCAGAGTCCAAGAGAGATGAATGAGTGAACCTCTGATAAACGTGGGCTTGATTAGACTCACAGAATTTAGACTAGAATGAATCTCAAAAATAATGCAACCTGAAGTTCCCTTTAGCCAGATGAAGAAACTAAAATTAGTCAAGGGCATGTGCTGGTGTGCTACAAACTGATCCACATGAAATTGGTTCAGTCTAATTCAACCAGTTTTCATCTATAAAAATGGCCGTTTTCTATGGCTGAGCCTAACAGAATCTGAGCTGCCTGTCTCCCAGTCTATCATCACAATAGACATAAGAAACCAGATGCTTTGACTGTGCCTTGTGCTCAAAGGCTTGCTTAGGTTCTCTTTCCACGTCACACAGAATGAACAAAGGATGGACTGGCAGAAAAAGACAGACAAAACTGAGAGGCTCACGCAAGTAGAAAAGCCACAAAGAGCCATGCATATCCAGACACACACGCACAGAAAGAGAGACAGCAGGAGAAGCCCATTTTATTGAGCACCCACTGTGTTGGGTTTGACTATGTAATGGGCACACTTCTACACACGCAAAATTAAATTCTCATAAAATACTGCTCTGTAGGCGTTATTCCCACTTTGCACAAGCGGAAACTTGGAATTAATGCAACTTTTCAAAGGTTACATCTCTGACATAAACCAGATCATAACCGTTGCATTGCTAAGAAGGTCTATGATCCATTTCGAGTTAATTTTTGTATAAGGAATTACGTGTAGTTTAAGCGTAATTTTTTATGCCTACCAAACCAAACCAAAAAAAAAAAAAAAAACCCATTGCTTGTTGAGTTGATCCCGACTCATAGCGACCCTATAGGACAGAGTAGAACTGCACCATAGAGCTTCCAAAGAGCGCTTGGTGGTTTAGAACTACTGACCTTTCGGTTAGCAGCCATAGCACTTAGCCACTACGCCACCAGCGTTTCCTTTTTATGCCTATGGATGCCCAATTGTGCCATCTTTCATGCCACATGGAGAGAACTTGTTTGCCGTTCTAAGAACCTTTATCTTATAATTGGTGCTATTTGGCTAGTTACACTTAGTGTAATCATTGATATTCTAGGGTTTAGGTCTACCTTTTTTTTTCATTGTTCCCTTAGTTTTTCATTCTTTCCCCATTCTCCCCTTCTGGATTAGTTGAATATTTTTTATTATTCTATTTAATTTATCTATTAAATGTTTACAAATTTCTCTTTGTATCTTTTCTTAGCGGTTGTCTACTAGGGATTACATTATCTATGTTTACATTTTCATAGTCTATTTAGAATTAGGAAACCCTGGTGGCGTGGCTGCTCACCAAAAGGTCAGCGGGCTGTCCTTGGAAACCCTACGCGGCAGTTCAACTCTGTCCTGTAGGGTCTCCGTGAGTCAGAATCGACTTGGCGAGAAGGGTTGTTTTTTTTGTTTTTTGTTTTTTACTTAGAATTAATGTTTTACCACTTCAAGTGGAATGTGAAAATTTTACCACCGTAGAGACCCCTTTGCCCTTCCCGCTTAATGCTGTAGTCATCGTATGTATTATATCTATATATGTTGAAACCTCTGTCAGACAACACTGTCGTTTTGTTTTCAACCATCATTCATGTTTAGAGAATAAGTTGGTGGAAAATAGCTTATTATATTAACCAGATATTTGCCATTTTTATTGCTCTCCCTTCCCGAAGTTTCAAGTTTCCTACTTACACCATTTCTTTTATTTCAATATTTTTTTTTTCTTTTAGAGCAGTTCTGCTTGATTGATTATCTAAGTTTTCCTTCTTCTAAGAATGTCCTTTTTCTCCTTATTCTCGAAGCATATTTTTGTTGGATATAGAGTCTGGGGTTGACAGTTCTTTTTTTTCAACATTTAAAAAAGGTGGCGGTACTGTCCCCTGGCCTCCATGGTTTTCTAGTGACAAACCCACACTCATTTGAATTGTTGTTCCTCTGTAGATAATGCAGTGCTTTTCTCTGGTTGCTTTTAGGATTTTTTTTCTTTGACTTCAGTTTTTCGCAGTTTGATTATGATGTGTTTGGGTATGGATTTCTCTGAATGCGTCTTATTTGGAATTCACTGAGCTTCTTAAATCTGTAAGGTTATACTTTCTTGCTAAATTTGGAATGCCTTCAACCATTACATCCTCAGGTATTTTTTTCTGCACCACACCCTTTTTACACCCATTCTGGAGTTTTTACAGCACAAATGATAGACCCTTTGCTGTTGTCCCCAGGTTCTTAAGGCATTCTTTAATTTTGTTTTCCATCTTTTCCCTCTCCATTTGTGAGTTTGCACACTTTCTATCGATCTACTTTTAAGTTTACTGATTTCACTCTGTCATTTCCATTCTGCTACTGAATCCATGCAGTGAGTTTTACTTATTTGGGATATTATGTTCTTCAATTCTAAAGTTTTTATTTGATTATTCCTTATATCTTCTGTATCTCTGCTGAGACTTTGTATCTTTCCATTTACTTCAATGATAGTCATTCCTACTTCTTGGAGCATTGTTATGATACCAAAAAAAAAAAAAAAAAAACCGAACCCGTTGCCGTCGAGTCGATTCTGACTCATAGTGATCCTATAAACAGAGTATAACTGCCCCATAGGGTTTCCAAGGAGCACCTGGTGAATTCCAACTCCTGACCTTTTGGTTAGCAGCTGAACTCTTAACCACTATACCACAAGGGTTTCCATAGCTGCTTTAAGGTCTTTGGTAATTCCAAAATCTATTTTATTTCAAAATCGGCATCTGTTTATTGTCTTTTCCTGTGCAAGATGAGATTTTCCTATTTTTCGATATGTTGAGTAATTTGATATTATATGCTAGACATTTTGAGTATTACAGGTCCCTAAGCGCACAAATGGTTTGCATTCAACTACTAACATGAAGATTGAGGGTTCAAACCCACCCAGCAGTATTGGAGAAGAAAAGCCTGGATATCTGCCTTCATTAAGGTTACAGCCAAGAAGCTGTTCTACTCTGTAACGTATGGGGTCACCATGAGTCTGACTTGACTTAATGACAATGGGTTTTTTCTTTTTTTAAAATGGGGGTTAATGTTGAAGTATATCCAATGTTGATTTTTTTGTTTAGCAGGAAGTCAACCTGATTATGTTTGGACCAAAAGTTCCTACCCTACTTTCTTTGGGCTGTAGTTCCAATGTAAGTTCATTTATCAAAATATTTACAATGTTCTCTGGTTCTGTTATATACATGGACCTCCCTGTGGCCAGTCTAGGACCTGTGCAGTTGTCTACCTGATATTTTAGTCTTTGAAGCTTTTGAAATGCTCTCTAGATTTAGATTCATGCGTGCACAGCTTGGTGGTGAGCCTAGGAGTTCATACACAACTTTATGAAATCACTTTTTTTTGGCTCTTCCCTCTTTGCAATCTCCCCATACTTTTTTGCTTTCAAGGGCCCCTCTCGGCCCTCTGGGTAGAAAGCTGTAACTTAATTTTTCTGCTTCTTTATGTATTTTCTGCAATTACAGGAGCCCAGGTGGCACAGTGGTTAAGAGTTCGGCTGCTCATCAAAAGGCCAGCAGTTCAAATCTACGAGCTGCTCCTTGGAAACCCTATAGGGCAGTTCTACTCTGTCCTATAGTGTCGCTATGAGTGAAAACCGACTCGAAGGCACCTAACAACTAGGGTCTAGTGGTGAAATAAAAGCAATGAGGAGCCTTATCTCCTAAGCTCTTGGAACCACAATTATTCTGGTCAGAAGGAAGGATTCTCCTCCCTCAGAGTTTCATCCTCTTGCCCAGCTACCACAACCACTCCAATACCCTGGGATTGCCTAGAGCAGGACAGAACAGCAACAACAAAATGGTGATTTCCTGCACTCGCTCTGACTCACCAGGAAAGCCAGCTGCCACCAAGTGGATTCTGACTCATGGCGTCCCCATGTGTGTCAGAGTAGAACTGTGCTCCAAAAGGGTTTTTTGGAAGTAGATTTCCAGGCCTTTCTTCTGAGGTACCTCTGTGTTGACTTGAACTTCCAGCCATTCGGTTAGCAGCCAAATGCATTCACCCTTTGCACACAGGGACTCTGACCCATTAGGGCTCCTCCCCCACTCCTCAGACAAGACGAAGAGGGCTCTTCATGGAGTTATCCCTGCTTACACCCAGTGTGATGTTCTGGGTTATTCAGACTCCTAGGGGAAATTTGAGGCAAAAAAGACAACAACAGGAAACTCATCTCTGGTTTGATTATACCTATTTTCCTTCCCCAGTCGGCCTGCTATCATTTACCTTTAAAAGTCATCCTACAGTTGCTCCACGTCGTTTTGTCCAAGATTTGTGGTTGTATTCAGTGTGAGGGACAATTCAGTCTCCTCTTAATTCTTCTTGAGCAGGACTGGACCCTCCAGAAAGATCTTTAGAGTTGCATTATTTTTTTGCAGCTATAGTAAAACTGTAATTAACAAGTCGGATTAAGTTAAAACGAGCTCTGAAATGAGTATAAATAGCTATTGGTTATAATCTTTACAAAAGAATCCAAACAAACAATAGCCTTAGTATGGAATTTTTAGTTGTAACTCCTCCTATTCAGACTATCATCATTTTAGAAAAGCATTAGTCTGAGCGGTGGAAACGTAATATAGCCCTCTTCAATGATGACGCATTCCTGCAGACCGACCCCCAGTAGACCAGTACTTCGGCCTTCTAAAATTTCTAGTTTAATGTAGCCTGGTTACCTAGAAACTGACTTCATAATAGTACTGTAACACACACACTCACACACACCTCTTCAGTACTATATGATACACATAATCGTTGTTGGAAACGCAGGCAAAAATTAAAATTAATAAGTCCCAAGAACTAACTAAATGAGGGTAATACTTGAAATTAAGAAGTCCTGAGAACTAACTCAAGATTCAAATAGGATCAATATTTATCTAGTCTCTACTGCATGCTAAAAAGCATACTATATGCGATACTTAGAATAACTGTTGGAAATGAAGGATATTTTTAAAATTAGGACGTCTAAGAACATTCTAATTGAAGATTCATATTCAACCAAAATTTACTGAGTTTCTACTGCACGCTAAGTTCGATGCCTAGTGCTTACACAGACATGAGTTTTATTACCACCACCCCGCAACTGGAACATGGGTTTATTTATTAGAAAATCTTACTTGTCCAAAGCAAAATTCAGCATTGTGGTTTTTCAATACTGTGTATCAGAATCTCTTGAGAATAATAAAATACACATGCCTGGGCCCTCTGCATGGAGAGTGTGCTTAGTATGGCTTGATAGCTGCTTCTAAAGGTGATTTTGACCCCAGCCTTTGTTCAGAGAGACGTCGGCTGTGTCAGGAATTAATGTCTTCATAATACGTTAACAAATGGTTTCCTGACTTTCATTTGTGGAGCCCTGGTTGCACAGTGGTTTAGAGTTCAGTTGCTAACACAAAGGCTCGAGGTTTGAATCCACCAGCAGCAACTTGGAAGCCTTATGGGGGCAGTTCAACTCTGTCCTATAGGATCCCTATGAGTTGGAATCTACTCGAAGACAATGGGTTATTCAGTTTAAATTTCATTTGAACACACCAACCCCCCCCCAATACCTGTAGTATTACAAGACAGCATATATACTTCGATTCCCTAAACTGATATTGTTAATCATGAATTCTTGTATTCTAGAGGTCTTTTCCTCCCTGCTGCATCCGTTGATATTAGATGCACTTCTGAAGAAGTTGCTTCTTTCTTTAGCCCTTAGTGGCTATTTATGGCATCAGGTCCATAGGTTTTACAGTGTTCTTCTCGGGTTGAGATCAGGTCCGTAGGTTTTACAGTGTTCTTCTTGGGTTGAGATCAGGTCCGTAGGTTTTACAGTGTTCTTCTCTGGTTGAGAGATGACTACCACCTGCAGCACCAATATACTGAACCTCGATGAACCTCCATTTTATTAGGAAGCTTCTCCTGACTGTGCTCATTTTTGACCTCCTTTAACTTTTGAACATTGGTCCTGTGGCGTCTTGCATGCTAATATTCCATTCTTCATTATCAACAATAAATATTTAATAAGTACCTGTTGGGACATTAAACTCGTTGCTGTTGAGTCGATCCTGACTCAGAGTAGAACTGCCCCCTAAAGTTTCCAAGGAGTGCCTGGTAGATTTGAACTGCTGACCTTTTGGTTAGCAGCCGTAGCACTTAACCGCTGCTCCACCAGGGTTTCCGTTGGGACCTTAAGTGGTGTAAATTGTTAATGCGCTTAGCTGCTAACTGAAAAGTTGGAAGTTCCAGTCCACCCAGAGGGACATAGGAACAAAGATCTGGCGATCTATTTCTGAAAAAGCCATTGAAAACCCTAGAGAGCACAGCTCACTCTGACACACCTGGGGTTGCCATGAGTCAGAATCGACTTGATGGCTTACCTGTTAGGTTCAGGGTGAGACACTGCAAGTCAATGTTGTGTAAGAGCCATCTGCATCACTTGTAGCAAAAGAAGAAAGTGTTTACTGATTTTCTCTGGTCTCTCTGAGTCCAGAGGCCACTTCAGAATCCTTGCCAACACATGGTTCTGAGCAGCCATACCAAGCAATCAGACCTGACACATGGGATGAAACGTAACTGCTGTAACTATGCCAAGTTATAAAGGTCATAACGTGTAATCTGGGACTACCTGAAAACAATACCCATTCTCGGTCGCATTCAAAAAACTTTTATAAGTATGGCAGCAAGGTAGAGCAAAAAATTGTGCCTTCACCTTGACAATACAACACTGGTCACTTCTTCCTTTGTCTGTCCTTCTCCTTCATCTGTTTGATTGTTGCAGTCTGACATCCTCTATTACTGTCACGTATTTTAAATGTCTGCCATTCTGCTCTTGGTATCTATTTTAAATTAATGATGGCTTCCTAGAAGTCCTTGTTAAGGGTATACCTGTCAACTTTAATCTGCATAATGATTTTATGAGGCAAAATAATATGGTTCTAATTTTCCCTATGACTTTATATTTACAATTTTATGTATAAATAGTGTAAACACACACATATATACACTATACCATATATATAGTAACAGGTATATGTATTACATTTATATATGTGTATGTACGTGCATACATACAAATATCTGTATGTGTGTATATATTTATATGTATATAGAGAGAGAAAGAGCATCCTGGTGGTACAACTGTTAAGCATTTGGTTGCTAACTGAAGGGTTGGCAGATCAAACCTACCCAGCTGCTCCAAAGGAGAAGATCTGGTGATCTGCTCCCATAAAGATTACAGCCAAGAAAACCCTATGGGGCAGTTCTCCTCTGTCGCATGGGGTCACTATGAGTCGGAATTAACTTGACGGCACCCAACACCAACAATATAAAAATTACCCCACATCATAAATGAAAAATGAGCTGTCATTTCACTATGGATTCAAGCTAATGGCAAAGTTACAAGTGATCTTTTGTGGTCAAGGAGATTAGATACTGTTTTCCATACTCAGTGATCTTCGTGAAAAGAGATTTCCTGCATCTCACAGCAGGATTTAAACAAATGTTCAGTGGAAGATTCACACACACGAGCTGTAGAACCGAAACATACTTCCATACTGAATTTGAAAAACCAACGATGACTCAGATGGTTTCCTAGGATCTCACAGTCCCAGCCCATTTTGACATTCTGGGCGAAGCTTTATTTTGAACTGACTAAGCGTGGGTCCCTCACTGCTTCTTGGAGCACATCCTACATTTGTTACCGTGGTCTTCAATTTTTGTGTAGCTGCTGCTGGAAGTTGCTGGTCTCTCCAGCCTCTTGGCTTCCAGTTTCAGTCGAGTCTCTAAATAGCCGCTTATTTGGCCTCAGGCATTAACTTAGAAGCCAGAGTGTTGCTTTTTGAACATTTGAGCACAGACTGCCAGTTGAGGGGGAATTTATAGGCTGTGCTTTGGCCTGGACAGAATGGGCTCTGGCCTGTGCTCACTTGTCCAGGAGGACCTTGGGTATCACAAATTTCAGGGGCAGGGAGGGCAACTTTTCCTCTCTGAGCTGGCACGGCTTTGTTTATTTGGAGAGGTTTCGCTGTGTGGCGGACTGGCGGTTTGACTTGGAAATTTTGATTCTCCCCTGTCATGCCTCTCTCATAATGAGAAGCTTCTGGTGACATATGCTTATTAATCTTCGTTAAGAGACACCTGCCCACATGGCTTATCCCTGGAAAACACTCACCACCATCAATCCTTCCCTGGTCAGCTTGTCTCCCTTCTCTCCAGGCACCTCACCACTCTGTGGAGAGGCCCAAAGGCTGCTTGTCTTTGGCCCACGTGTGGCCCGTGCCTTGTAAGTTGGCACGGTGGCAGGACAGGAAACAAATTGCTTAGCCCTGAGAAGTGAGCGAGCTTGTGCTCTTGCCGAAATACCCTTGTAGTCACTGACCTTTAGTGGAAAGGATTCATCTCACACTATTCTCTACCTTACAGTGTCAATGTCGCGGTAATGAGGTGCCCGCTCCACATCCTCCCACTCAGACAGGCGCACTGAGAAGTACAGCTGCACGCAGCAGGGTTCTGATCACACTTCCCAGTGGCCAGAGCTCACACGGAGATGGAAGAGGGTGGTGGTTTTTGATTGGAGAGACTGTTCTGGTCATTTCCACATCCATTATCATTGCTTCCCTGGAAATTCTGGGGTATGTGTTGCTTACCCCAGAGGCTATACTTCCCTAAACAGAAATGTTATTCTGGGGTGAAATTAGCCAAGGTGCTAAATTGATCAATGTGATGGGAGCAGACTTGGTAGTCAGGATGCTGAGAGTAAGCAGCAGTCTTCTGTGAGATGCAGAACAGCCGGACTGTTAGGGCAGGAGTGTTGATTAGGGAAGGAGTGTTGGTGAGTTGTGAGGCTGCCAATGGTAACATGATATTTCTCTGCATCCCATAATGTCCACAGGGAATTTACCGTGTTTTTACCTTGTGTTTCCTTCTGGCTCGTGGGCTGGAGAATTGCAGTGGGTGCCTTGATAATTTAACCAGCCATCATTAAGGCAGTGCACATTTGATGCCTAACTAAATCTCACACACCACCAGATCACAACCGCACTGAGTCATCCAGGGTCTTTACATACCATAGCAAGCGCAGATATATAAATCCACAACCAGTTCTCAGGAGGCCGGAGTGCTAGGAATTTATTCCCACTTCCGCGCTCTGGGACTTTGGGACTTATGTGCTAGTTTTAAGTAATCCCTTGGGAGGAAATGAGGATATTGTTATGGTTCTAAGAAGTGTCTTCCTTGTAAAATATTGTTTAAAGGTAATCATGCATCTCATTTTAGCTTTGCTGCCATCACCCAAATATGTTCTCATTAATTGAATTCTGTGGCACGCGAGGGAGGAATGGAATCATTGAGGAGGATTTAGGCGTGACTTTACCCAACTTCCTTTTGTTTTTACTGATTTTGCACTGGTAACACCTTCCATTCCCTCAGACACATGGCAGCAGGCCACTGATTTTCTGAGGCAACAAGAACTGGGTCCTGAGCCTTCAGATTATAATTCATGGAGATGTCATTTTGCACAAAACCACCACAATTACCCATCACCCTCCACACATCAATTCCTTTCTTTCAACCCCTGATCACAGATTAAACGGCAAAACTTCAGATACTCACCTCCTATGTGAAAATGGAAAGCCCTGAACTTACCATTAGGCAGCTGTGCGCCGCACATTTTGTAAAACACACGCGATAAATACTCCTCTGTTCAGATTGGCATTCTAGGACCCTGCAATAAAAGGTTGGCTCTGACAGGAGAAATTTACAGTCTATAAAAAATAGACATAGTTTAACAATGAGGATTCCTTATCAACATTTAGATTTCCTGAATATTTATGAGCAGGGTTTTTTAAATAAATGTATTTGAAGATAGCTCTCCATAACACCGGTGCTCTGAAGGAAAACAAAAATGAATCTTCTCTTTGACAAATGACTTTGCCTGCAAATAAGATATTTGACCAAGTCTGTATATATATATATATATTTTTTTTTTCCCTCCCTTATTTTTTGGACTGATAAGTGGACTCATAGTCTTGAGCTCTGGCTTTGATTTCTGATAAGAACTTGAAAGATGAAGAAAGGAAACGGGCTACATTGTGGCAGATTTTGGTCGCTATACCACCCTCTGAAAAAAAGAAACTAGAGGGAACAGCGTCGTTTCGGCCTGCGAGCCTTGATTTGACGTCTAAGGTCACCCGATGGAACAGGAAGGAGAGGTGGGCTTTCTAGCCAGCTGTGTATTTTGGTTCCAGCTGACTGACGGTACAAAGAAAATGTGTCAGTCATGAATATTAAGTTTCTTTCTAGCATTTTTCTTCCAGAGGGAAGCAATCTGCACATTGTAGCAATGCTTCTTCCAGCTGACGAGTTTTCTTATTTATGTTTTTGGCAAAGCATACTGAGTTTCATCTCTGACTTCCTCTTTAGCACCCTACTGTGTGGTTTCTAAAAACATTCATCTTAGCTTCTTTTAAATGCCCCCAAAACCAAAAAAAAAAAAAAATCCACCACCACCAACAAAAAAGACTTTACTGTGAGTCAATTCTGGCTCACAGCAACCCTAGAGGACAGAGTAGAACTACCCCAAAGAGTTTCCAAGGAGCAGCTAGTGGATTTGAACTGCCCACCTTTTTGGTTAGCAGCCATAGCACTTAACCACTACACCACTAAGCCAAAAAACCAAACCAAACCCACTGCCGTCGAGTCGATTCCGACTCCTAGTGACCCTATAGGACAGAGTAGAACTGCCCCATAGAGTTTCCAAGGAGTGCCTGGCGGATTTGAACTGCCGACCTCTTGGTTAGCAGCTGTAGCACTTAACCTCTATACCACCAGGGTTTCCACTACACAACTAAAAAAAACTAGGGCTCCTAAAATTCCCCATTCCCCCCAAAAACCTCTTTATATCAATGTCATTGCCACACAAGTCCTTTCATTATCTCTCAAGCTCTTCACTCTGTTTATCCTCTTTGCCATGTTGGAAATGCACATTATAAACCTACCACTTTAACTGATGATATTATGACCCAGTTTTATCAACACGATACAATAATGATAATAGTAATAATAATGGTAATTGATTTTTATATTAAAATCTGTTATTTTTAATGTTATCTGTGTGCCAGGTACTTGAAATGTACTTTATCCTCATTATGGTTCCTAATCCCCACAAGGGCTCTATCAGGTAAACATTATTATTTCCATCTTAAAGGTGAGGAGACTAGAGACAAAAGATGTTAAGTAACTCCCCCAAGGTCACATAGTTAATGAATCGCAGAGGTAGGGTTTGAAGCTAGATTCTTTGAATCCCAACCCCATTCTCTTAACTAAGCTATCAATGTTTTATTAACTTGATGATTCCATTACTCATTCATTAAAATCTGCCTTATACATTTCAAACAAAAATTGAACAGGAATGGAACTATAAAAATATGTTTAAAGGTTACGCTCTTACTCATCTAAGTTTCCAAGTTCTTAAAAAGTATTTCCAGCCTGGGCCCCAGGGAGCCCAAATGAACCATATCTAAAGAGAAGGGTCTTATGTAGGGAGACCAGTTTTTCATTAAACAGCTCTTTTACCTATTCTTTTCCCCATGACAAGGAGCATCTGACTGAATTCCCCTTAGAATTCTCCACCAAAGGGTAAGGAAATGAACTTCCTAGAGGGGCTTCTGCTTGTTGGAGATGAGGCTGAGGCCCATAACCTGCTCATCTGTTGTCTCTGCTTCCTGGCATACCTGTCAACGGCTTCGAGGTCCTCGAAAGGAAAAAGGCAACACAAGCCCCAATCGCTAGTCTCATACTCCTTAATGTTACCATCATTTTTTATAGAAGATCTGTTTCCAATCTGTCTGTCCCTTTTCAGAAGCATAAAGATGCACGTATTTTAAGCAGCAGTCATCACATCTACTTTGTCTGGCATTTATTCAGCCTTTAGTTTGTCAAAGTCAGTCATTGAAAATGAAAACTTGCCTTCTGATTTGTTACTGGCCCTTATTTGAATGGGAAAAGGGTAACTTCACATTTGAACGTTTCAAGCCTCATCATATTTTCTTTTCCACATGACAGCGATAAACAGATCTTGGCAAAACCTCAGATGCAAAAGAAATTTTTAAAATGAACCATACTGTCACTTCTTTTGAATGATATGGCAATAAACCAATAATTCAAAAGATCAGTGAACATCTGGACTTCTAAAGCAGGACAGCAGCTCAGACTGGTGATGCAAGAAAGCACCATTCAGCTTGGTGATTGTTCCAAAGGGTAACTTTTTGGAATGTCAGTGATGGTCAGCTGAGAGAAAGTTTGATGGAGTAGAAAGGTCATGGACCTTGGAGATGGAGAAATGATCTCAGACACTTTAGAATGATGAAGCTGTGACAGTTAATGTTACATGTCGACTTGGCTAGGCCATGATTCTCAGGATTATGTAATTATCCTCCATTTGGTGATCTGATTTAAGGAGAGTTTCCTTGGGCATGTGGCCTGCACTCAGTGTAATGGATGTTCTGGCAAAGCTCTCTCTGGCTCCTGCACCTGACTCGTCATCATCTGACTTCTGGCTCTTGGGACGTGAGCCAGCAATCTGCCGTCTGACCTGCAGATTTTGGGTTTGTCAGTGCCTGCAATCATGTGAGCCTGACATCTGACCCACAGATTTGGGACTTGCAGGCTTCCATAACTGTGTGAGCCATTTCCTTGAAATAAATCTCTCTCTATATATTTATATATATACACGCTTCACTGGTTTTTCTCCTCTAGAGGACCCAGCCTCAGATAGAGGCCTTGAAGGCATTATTTCAATTCACTGAGCTTTGCTTCTTTCTTAATGAGGGTTTTTGCCAGAAATAGTACTAAGGTATGTAAGAATACAAATAAATAACCTGTTGTGTAATAATTGCTCAAGAAACTGGCTATTGTTTTCTTCTCATTGTTACTTCTCGATGGGTCATAGTGGTGCAATGGTTAAGTGCTCATCTGCCAAATGAAAGGTTGGCAGTTTGAACCCACCTGACAGCTTTGCAGGAGAAAGAGCTGGCAATCTGTTTCCATAAAGATTACCACCAAGAAAACCCTCTGGGCAAGTTGTACTCTGTCACATGAGGTTGGTATGAGTCAGAATCAACTCAATGGCATGTAACAACAAAAACATGGCATTGTCACTCTCTCTGAGGAGAGCCGAGTGGACGACTATTTCTTAGGTGGAGGACCACTGGCCAGGTAATAATGTAGGAACATTCTACATTAACTCCCTGCACGTCAAGGTGTGTCCACCCCCTTGTGAGCTGACAACCCTGACTGCAGCTTGCCGGTCATCAAACTAGGCAAATAAATAGGCTGAAGACATCTGCAACCACTGAAAACCCTCATGTTTTAAAAAATCCATAAATGTGATGGAGAAGGTTGAGCCTCCGAGGGAAGATACCCAGAGTAAGAGATCCAGTTGGATGAGCCTTTTAATTATATTTATTGATCCTTCAACTGGAAGTCACCCAGTTCCCAGGCACAGATGCACAAGGGAGATTTTAGGCTCCACTTTTAATGAAACTGAAACGCCGCAGGGTAAAGCAGAGAGCACAGATGTTTGGAAGCCGCAAGATCCCGGGCTGCAGTGACATAGGCGCCATCTGATTGCAAGCCTGTCCCAGTAAACATGGTCCTGCTCACAGCCCTGATCCAAGCACTTCATTCCAAAACTGGCATGCTGCAAGCCCCTGGAGTGACCCTAGCTGAGATGGCAACAAAGGCAGAAAGAATAAACAATCGGGTTAATTGAGTTTGAATGATGGAATTGCAAAGAGGGACTGATAAAAGGTGAAGCAAGAAGGATGTTTAAAAATTCTAATAAGCCTTGAAAAATCAGTGGCGTTAGAGCTCCGGAAATAATAACAATAACAAAAAAAAGCTATGAAATCATAGCACATAAGCTAGGAGTCTATTTAAGAATGTAAGAGGCTCGGGGAAGTGGGAAAATTAAAGCGTGTATGTTTTTTAATCTATGTTTCTATGACTTCAGTTGTTCCTCAGTTACCTATAAAGAGGACACTGTACTTAATATAACGGGGCCCTGGTGGCACAGTGGTTAAGAGCTATGGCTGCTAACCAAAAGGATGGCCGTTCAAATCTAGCAGCTGCTCCTTGGAAACCCTCTGGGGCAGTTCTACTCTGTCCTATAGGGTCACTATGAGTTGGAATCAACTCGATGGCGATGGTTATACTTAATATGCTCTTTGTAAGCATTTACCTGTGCTGTGTGTCCTTGGGGGAGTCATTCATCTTTCTGAGCCTCAGGGTCCTCACCTGTAACATAAGGATAATAATGTCTACCTTGCAGAGTCAGAATACAGATAAGATAGTATATATAGTCTTACGTATATCCTAATACAGTTTTAAATTACTGCCCCATAGGAGGCTTCTCAATAAATAAAAGACCTTATTACTATGAGGGGCATTATTATTATTGTTTTTATCATATAATTTGAATTTCACATCAAATACATGAGATACAAATTATTATTATAAGTATTTAATATGTAGATAGGGAAACTAAGACACAGTGAAGATAAAACACTTGCCTAATATCATGCAGTGTATTTCAGTTTTAAAGTGCACCTTCTTTCTTCCGACCCCGAATTATTTTCTTTCTACCGCATTACGCTGCCACCTAATAGTTGAAGAATGGTCAGATAATTGATTTTAAATCTATGACTACCTTGCCCCAACTATTCCTATTACATATATTCCAACAGAATTATTGTAGTCATACAAGGTGCTCAGTGTCTGAAGGGTTCTGTTGTTGTCGTTAGGTGCCATTGAGTCATCTCTGACTCATAACGACCTTGTGTAAAACAGAACAAAACGCTGTCTGGTCTTGCGCTATCCTCACAATCTTTGGTACGTTTGAGCCCACTGTTGGAGCTATTGTATCAGGCCATCTCATGGAGGGTCCCCCTCATTTACTCTGCCCTCTACTTTAGCAAGGATGATGTCCTTTTCTAGTGATTGGTCTTTCCTAATGACGTGTCCAAAGTAAGCAAGGCGAAGTCTCACCGTCCTCGCTTCTGGTTGGACACATGACTCTAGTGTACTCTAATTAGGGGCAGCTTCTCTTCTTTCTCAGAATTCTGTACATTCCAAGGACTTGGAAATATGGAACAAGGTAAATGTATAAGACTTTTTCACTTATGGGAAATTATCTTCTGATATCATATTGCTCAGGGTGGAAGCCAGCAGATATAAATCCACTCATCTTCCCATCACCACACCCACCAATGTACCTGCACCTGTCTGCAGCTCCCTCCCATCTTGTTACAATGAGTAAAGTTTCCCTGCTCTTATCTAAGCCCAAATGTTTTATCACCATCTCACCTTCTCAAGGACTTTACTCTTGGGATCATCTCCTTCTCTCTTCACGATCTATCTCTCCCTCTTTATTCTCTCCCTCTTTACTGCATCATTCTCATGAGTACATGGACAAGTTTTATTATCTCTTAAAAACAAAAAATAAAAACACCTTTGGTGGCCCTCTAGTCACTGCAGTGTTTCTTCTGCATACTCTCTGAGTAAGATGTATTTAAAAGGTATGTGTGGTCATTGTCTCCAATTTCTCAATCCTCATTTATCCCTCAGTCCACTCCAATCATGTTTTTATCTCTTCCCTTCACTGAAATCCATTCGTTCACTTCTCTGCTGTTGTATGACTTGGTCTCTTAGCAGCATTTAGTAGAGTGGTGCACTCCATCCTTCATGAATGCTTTCTTCTCTGAGTCACCCCGTTCAACTTGTTCTTGTCCTACCTACATCACTGGGTGCTCCCTTCTAGCCCCGACTGTGTGATCTTCATCTGCCAGCCCCTAGGACTCCCTGAGAATGGCACAAATTCCAGGTTCCTATAAGATCCTCCCCTCAGATTCCAAGCTCCTCAGGAATCAAAGAAAAACTCTGATAATTTTACACTTAATCAGAAATTAGGTGTAAAAAAATAAGAGTTTAGTTCCATACTCAGATGCCGTGTAATATACCATATGCTGCTCTCATTTTATTTTTCTTGCTGCTTAAATGGTGTTTATTTTCTCACTTGATTTATTTTCCTATTAAAAAACAGCTGTCAAAGTTGCCTTTAAAAGGTATGTGTATGTGGAGGAACCTGGAAGGCATTATGCTGAGCGAAATTAGTCAGAGGCAAAAGGACAAATATTGTATAAGACCACTATTACAAGATCTTGAGAAATAGTAAAAACTGAGAAGAACACATACTTTTGCGCTTACGAGGGGGGGAGGGAGGGAGGGAGGGAGAGGGTTTTTTATTGATTAATCAGTAGATGAGAACTGCTTTGGGTAAAGGGAAAGACAACACTCAATACATGGAAGGTCAGCTCAACTGGACTGGACCAAAAGCAAAGAAGTTTCTGGGATAAAATGAATGCTTCAAAGGTCAGCGGAGCAGGGGCGGGGGTTTGGGGAACATGGTTTGAGGGGACTTCTAAGTCAATTGGCAAAATAATTCTGTTAGGAAAACATTCTACATCCCACTTTGAAATGTGGCGTCTGGGGTCTTAAATGCTAACAAGCGGCTATCTAAGATGCATCAATTGGTCTCAACCCACCTGAAGCAAAGGAAAATGAAGAACACCAAGGTCACATGACAACTAGGAGCCCAAGAGACGGAAAGGGCCACATGAACCAGAGACCTACATCATCCTGAGACCAGAAGAACTAGTTGGTGCCCGGCCACAATCGATGACTGCCCTGACAGGGAGCACAACAGAGAACTCCTGAGGGAACAGGAGATCAGTGGGATGCAGACCCCAAATTCTCATAAAAAGACCATACTTAATGGTCTGACTGAGACTAGAGGAATCCCGGCGGCCATGCTCCCCAGACCTTCTGTCGACACAGGACAGGAACCATCCCCGAAGACAACTCATCAGACATGAAAGGGACTGGTCAGCGGGTGGGAGAGAGACGCTGATGAAGAGTGAGCTAATTATATCAGGTGGACACTTGAGAGTGTGTTGGCAACTCTTGTCTGGAGGGGGGATGGGAGGATAGAGAGAGAGGGAAGCTGGCAAAATTGTCACGAAAGGAGAGACTGAAAGGGTTGACTCAATAGGGGGAGAGCAAGTGGGAGTACGGAGTAAGATGTATGTAAACTTATATGTGACAGACTGATTGGATTTGTAAACGTCCACTTGAAGCTTAATAAAAGTTAATAAAAAAAAAAAGGTATGTGTTTTTGTATTTTAGCTACTATTGGCTGAGATCCCACACTTTGCATGCGTTATCGTACATAATCTTTGCAACTGCCCGATAAGGTAGTGAGTAGTCACTGTCCCTTTACAGACAAAAACTTGGGCTTAGAGAGTTCAAGTGACATATTTCATTTCAACTGGTCAATGGTGGAGCCAGAATCCAACCCCACATCTGACACTATTGCTGGTGCTCTTAATTAATGTTTAATATAACTCTTAAAATTTCAGGACATGACCATCTCTTCTGAATCTGTGAGAATGCCTTTGAGTGCAAGGAACAGAGAACTCAGTTCAACTGGAGTAAATAATACTGGGATTTATTACTCCACATGAAAGGAAGTCCGGAAGCATGTCACAGCAAGATCAGTAGTTTAAGAATGTCTCAAGGACCCAGGCTCCTTCTAGCTCTCTGTTTTGCTGTCATTGGTATTCGATTCACCCAAAAGCTGTTTTTGCTTATAATTGCAAAATAGCAAACGTGGTTAAAGAAGCACACCAAAACACAGTAGCATCCAGCAATAGAAGAAGAGTTGTTCCTGTCTTACGAAAATTATCAGGAATCAAAAACTGTCAGAAGCTCCCTGGGAGACATCCTCTCCCATCTCAATGACAGAATAGGTCACATACCCACCTGTAAACCCATCCTCAGCAGCAATGAGCCTACTACTACTATGGGTTAGACCTCTGAGGGTTTACCTGATTCATGTAGATGGGGCAAGCAGTGGAAACCAGAAGAAAATCGAGCCTTGAGTGGCATGAAAGAAGGCAGAATGGCTGTAGCATAGACAACCAAAAGGGTCTACTCCATCTTTCAAGGAGATATCAGGCAAAACATCTGTGACTGCACCTGTACATGTGTGTGCGTGCTCAATTTTGAAGCCATTGTCCCTTTTAACAAAACTTCACTTTGTGAAGAAGAACTTTTGAACTGCTCTTGGTACATACTTTTTTCCAAAAAGTCTTATTAGCTACTATATTGGTGAGGGTCTTAAATAAAACATGCTTCCTGTGGTACCAGGAATGTTAATTATCCATCATTTGGTCTGTGACTTTTCTGCGTAGAATTTCCAATTCTTCAAAATGCACTGGTGTGCTAGGGTAATGAACTCATTCCCAAATCATCCAGAGGCTCATGAAATTTTAAAGTTTTCTCCTTAGAAACAAGTTGTCTGAGCTGTATAGCTAGTCTCTAATCATACTGAACATGTTGAACATTTTCCAATGACTTCCGCTTGTTAATCCTATCTGTGACTCAGATGCCCAGTGCTGGTCTCACCTCACTCTAATTTATAGAATATTCATATTTTAAATACTTTTCCTGGCTCTTTTCTAGGGCTCTAAAGTAAACCATTTTTCCAAACAACATATAAAACCTCACTAGAAAGCACCTGCAGGTTCGGCTGTGCTGTAGATCAAATCCTGTTCTGGTTCACACATCAATCTATAATCACTCTCTCACCCAATAATGTGGAAGCAGATAATTATTGTCTCTTCATTTTACTTTATGACAGGCATGCTCACAACTAAAGGACTTACAGATGACGGATTCCAAGCTCTTCCCAACTGCTCTGGTGTTCAGAGTTTCCCATGGGAAATAATTAATGACACCCTCCCTGCATGTCCCCATTGGAGGCTGGATACCTGACATCCTCCCTGCATGTCCCCATTGGAGGCTGGATACCTGACATCCTCCCTGCATGTCCCCATTGGAGGCTGGATACCTGACACCCTCCCTGCATGTCCCCATTGGAGGCTGGATACCTGACACCCTCCCTGCATGTCCCCATTGGAGGCTGGATACCAGTCTGTTAATGACACCCTCCCTGCATGTCCCCATTGGAGGCTGGATACCTGACACCCTCCCTGCATGTCCCCATTGGAGGCTGGATACCAGTCTGTTAATGACACCCTCCCTGCATGTCCCCATTGGAGGCTGGATACCAGTCTGTTAATGACACCCTCCCTGCATGTCCCCATTGGAGGCTGGATACCAGTCTGTTAATGACATCCTCCCTGCATGTCCCCATTGGAGGCTGGATACCTGACACCCTCCCTGCATGTCCCCATTGGAGGCTGGATACCAGTCTGTTAATGACACCCTCCCTGCATGTCCCCATTGGAGGCTGGATACCTGACACCCTCCCTGCATGTCCCCATTGGAGGCTGGATACCAGTCTGTTAATGACACCCTCCCTGCATGTCCCCATTGGAGGCTGGATACCTGACACCCTCCCTGCATGTCCCCATTGGAGGCTGGATACCTGACACCCTCCCTGCATGTCCCCATTGGAGGCTGGATACCTGACACCCTCCCTGCATGTCCCCATTGGAGGCTGGATACCTGACACCCTCCCTGCATGTCCCCATTGGAGGCTGGATACCTGACATCCTCCCTGCATGTCCCCATTGGAGGCTGGATACCTGACATCCTCCCTGCATGTCCCCATTGGAGGCTGGATACCTGACACCCTCCCTGCATGTCCCCATTGGAGGCTGGATACCTGACATCCTCCCTGCATGTCCCCATTGGAGGCTGGATACCTGACATCCTCCCTGCATGTCCCCATTGGAGGCTGGATACCTGACATCCTCCCTGCATGTCCCCATTGGAGGCTGGATACCTGACACCCTCCCTGCATGTCCCCATTGGAGGCTGGATACCTGACATCCTCCCTGCATGTCCCCATTGGAGGCTGGATACCTGACACCCTCCCTGCATGTCCCCATTGGAGGCTGGATACCTGACACCCTCCCTGCATGTCCCCATTGGAGGCTGGATACCTGACATCCTCCCTGCATGTCCCCATTGGAGGCTGGATACCTGACACCCTCCCTGCATGTCCCCATTGGAGGCTGGATACCTGACATCCTCCCTGCATGTCCCCATTGGAGGCTGGATACCTGACACCCTCCCTGCATGTCCCCATTGGAGGCTGGATACCAGTCTGTTGATGACACCCTCCCTGCATGTCCCCATTGGAGGCTGGATACCTGACACCCTCCCTGCATGTCCCCATTGGAGGCTGGATACCAGTCTGTTGATGACACCCTCCCTGCATGTCCCCATTGGAGGCTGGATACCTGACACCCTCCCTGCATGTCCCCATTGGAGGCTGGATACCTGACACCCTCCCTGCATGTCCCCATTGGAGGCTGGATACCTGACACCCTCCCTGCATGTCCCCATTGGAGGCTGGATACCTGACACCCTCCCTGCATGTCCCCATTGGAGGCTGGATACCTGACATCCTCCCTGCATGTCCCCATTGGAGGCTGGATACCTGACACCCTCCCTGCATGTCCCCATTGGAGGCTGGATACCTGACATCCTCCCTGCATGTCCCCATTGGAGGCTGGATACCTGACACCCTCCCTGCATGTCCCCATTGGAGGCTGGATACCAGTCTGTTGATGACACCCTCCCTGCATGTCCCCATTGGAGGCTGGATACCTGACACCCTCCCTGCATGTCCCCATTGGAGGCTGGATACCTGACACCCTCCCTGCATGTCCCCATTGGAGGCTGGATACCTGACACCCTCCCTGCATGTCCCCATTGGAGGCTGGATACCAGTCTGTTGATGACACCCTCCCTGCATGTCCCCATTGGAGGCTGGATACCTGACACCCTCCCTGCATGTCCCCATTGGAGGCTGGATACCTGACACCCTCCCTGCATGTCCCCATTGGAGGCTGGATACCTGACACCCTCCCTGCATGTCCCCATTGGAGGCTGGATACCTGACACCCTCCCTGCATGTCCCCATTGGAGGCTGGATACCTGACACCCTCCCTGCATGTCCCCATTGGAGGCTGGATACCAGTCTGTTGATGACACCCTCCCTGCATGTCCCCATTGGAGGCTGGATACCTGACACCCTCCCTGCATGTCCCCATTGGAGGCTGGATACCTGACACCCTCCCTGCATGTCCCCATTGGAGGCTGGATACCTGACACCCTCCCTGCATGTCCCCATTGGAGGCTGGATACCTGACACCCTCCCTGCATGTCCCCATTGGAGGCTGGATACCTGACACCCTCCCTGCATGTCCCCATTGGAGGCTGGATACCTGACACCCTCCCTGCATGTCCCCATTGGAGGCTGGATACCTGACACCCTCCCTGCATGTCCCCATTGGAGGCTGGATACCTGACACCCTCCCTGCATGTCCCCATTGGAGGCTGGATACCTGACACCCTCCCTGCATGTCCCCATTGGAGGCTGGATACCTGACACCCTCCCTGCATGTCCCCATTGGAGGCTGGATACCAGTCTGTTGATGCCAGTGTTGCTGAGTCGTAATTGCCCAGCCTCTTTCAAATCCTTGTAGCATCTACTCCCTATAGCTGTTAATCCTCCAGAATTTAATAAAGTACAAAAGAATAATACTTCTCATCTTTGCAGTGCTGACAATTAACTAATTAGCCCATTAACTCAATTGAGCCAGGATTGTCCCAGTAAGTTATGGGCTTCGGGAGGTATATTAATCCTTTAAGGCCACTGGAGCAACATTTGCAGCTAATGGGCCCATATCCCTAGCTTACTACCAGGGAGGGACCAGGGTATTGTTAGAAAAGAGAGCCCATTAATTCTCACTGTACCCAAAGGGGCAGGTGAGAATGACTTTGCACAAAGTAATGGGGAAATGTGTTTTGTCTTGTTTTTCTTTTTTTAAGACCAAAAAGAGACTTTGAATTAAAGCCAGATTGGAATTCAAGATTTCCTGGCAAGCAACCATATATTCAAATTTGAAATCTTGCCAAGTGTTTGTTTGTTTGTTTTAGTTTTAGCTCCAATAATAAGAGTGGATAGGCAAGAAGTTTTATGTTGGGGTGTGGGTAATTCTAGCATCTGGACCTTTGACGACGGGAAGGTGGTGACTCTGTTTTCATTCTATAACCTGCTTAAATAAACACTTCTTAAATCACGTGGGGAGGATTCATCTAGATGGTATTGGGAGAGGGAGGTACGGAAAAGACATTTCTAACACAACTCCTGCCCTGTGGAGCCAGCCAGATTGTGGGGGTGAAGTGGGTCCTGCCCTCAAGAGCCTGCAGCTTAGGAAAAATATCTAGGACCCATTCCTCCCTCGGACACACAGCAGGAGACGAATCCTGGGGTCCTGGCCAAGTCTCAGGGTAGTGCATAAAACATGGGATTACATACCTGTAGGCTGAAGCATTGCTCGTTTCATCATTCTGTGTGGTTTCCTGGTCTGTGATGCCAAGGCACATGGTTTGGAGTTGAGCTATCAAATCCAAATAGAGAAAAGACAAGTGTAAAGCCAGAGGCGGAGGTGGTAGTGATGGCGGTGGAAGAGATGGGTAGCTGAACTGGTTGGATCAAAGGCCAGCCAACTTCTGGAGAGAAATGTGGGGCAGATGGCAGCCCCCAAATGTCCTTTCATGTGGTTTCTGAGGCCATGTGGTATAAAAGGGGAGGAAGGAGGTGCCCTTGGGTGTTTAAGGGTACAGCCTGAGGCTTACAAATGTGTTTATAAACTTACACTTATTACATGTACGGGGCCATAAATCCACAAGGGTCTTTGTCTGGCTGCCCCCTCTTAGCCCCATAGATTCATCACAGCTAGCATTGGGAATAAACAGAAATTGACTTTTTCTTTCTCTAATAATGTTGAAATCACTGCCTATATCAATCAGTTCACTGTGCAATATTTAGGTTACCTAGGTAGTACACAGCACTCCCGGTATCTTTTCTTCCTTTCCGGCTATTGTGATCCATTCTTTTGGAGTCCTTCCCACCTTTAATGCAATCTCTGGGCCGAATAAGAAGGAAAGCTTTCATTTCAACAATAGGTAGCTTGGAATGTGGTAAAAACCACATAAAACTCTTTGACAAGACAGCATAGATATCAGCAAAAAAAAAGCTTCATGGCCCTCTAGACAAAAAGGCCTAGAGCTAAAACTAAGAAAAGAGGAATTATCCTGCTTTGCTACTTTGTGTACAAGTCATTTCACCTCTCTGTGATCCGTCTTTCCCCTTTGAAAACTCATGTGTATATGTATGTATTAATAACTCACCTTGTTCTATAAAGGTTGTAAGCCAGCATCTATAAGTATGCACAAAATGGACTTAGAAATCTGTAAATAGAAAATTGGTTCCAAGAGAAATAATGTTTGGAAAAAATACAATGGAGCAAAGGTTATGTTGGCCGTAAGTAATCTCACTTGGGAGAGGTGTTCAGGAATGTGTCTTAAAGCTTTCCAATAACAATTTCCAAGAGGGTTTTTAATATGATGATGATGACGATGATGATGATGACGGTGATGATGATGATGGTTGCAATGACAGTGATGAAAAATAACCAATACTTGTGAATCGCTTACCATGTGCCAAGCACTGTGTCTGCTAAGTAAGCATTTTGTTGGCTTTATCCCATTTTATCATCTCCCAAACCCTAATAGGGAGATACTATTATTATTTATATGTTTCATTAAGGAAACTGAGACTTAACCATATGATAAAAGTGAACAGATTTTTCAAGAGAAGTAGATAATGGGACCTGATAATTCTCCATAGGTCACCAACAAGAAGACACAATGCAACATAATGACAAATATCTCAAAGATGTCATTATGGTGAATCTAATTGAGTTAGATCCATTAGGAAAAAAAAAAAAGCTATAAAGTTGTTACAATGTTTCATTTATACCTAAGAGAATTTCATTTAAGGAAATTCTTTAAGAAGCTGTACGATTTTGTTCCGGGTATGCAGGACTCTAACATTCTGGTCTCACCCAAGGATATATTTTTGGGTATCTCAGTTCTAGCCTCAAAGCAATGTTCTGCAATTTCTATTTCAGAGCTTTTATTAAATATATTTCCCTACAAATACCTGGAATTGCAGATGTCTATATCAGTTGTTAAGTACAGCCCATAGCTAGAGGTGGTATTGATTTTGTTTTATAAAAGTGGAAGAGATTAAGAAGGACAAATGAGCAAACAGGCCAGTGTACTTTATCCAGAGGAAGGCCATGGGTGGGGCCAAAACTTTCCTCATAGAACAATTTTGAACTGTTTCCAAGTCCCAGAATAATGGATAATCAAAGTTCAATTCATTTATTTACTCATACATTGCTAGAAATTTTATTGAGCACATGCCAGGTAGTAGAAGCTTAATGAAAATAAAATAGATCCAGCCCCTCTCATCACTGAGCTCCTGGTCTAGTAAAAGACACTGATAATTACATAAGCGATTAAAATAAAGCATGACACACCATGGTAGGATAGTTTCCTGGTGCACAGAAAGCACATGGAAGAGGTGTCTGCTTCATTGTGGGGAGACAGTGAGAGAAGGCTTTCCTGAAGAAATGGCATTTAAGTTGAAATTGGGAAGGAGATTAGGATTTAGTCAGGTCATGGCCTCAATAATCTCAGCTTGAAAAAAGGACATTAAAGCAAGTAAGACAAAGGATTTACCTGGGTCATGTCCTGTCTGGAAAGGTGTCCACTGATAATACTGTGGGCCGCTCCTTGAAGAGTTTGGTTAGCCAAGTACCCAAAATCGTTCCTAAGGACTTGGAGACCAGGCTCAACAGCAGCATCAGTGACATGCTGCTGATGACCTACCTGGCCATTTTTACATGGTCACAGATTGCCCTCAATGAGAAATTTGTAAACCTGTGAATGGGCCTCCAGCAACACGCCTGTCCATCTGGGCCCCAACCCGGACTCAGAATGGAGTGAAGAAGAAATGGTTTCTTTGTGGTATTGAGTCACACTGAATCAGGCAGCTGATCGTGACGCTAAATAAACATAGCCTGCCTTGTGTAAATGGAAAAAAAAAAGAAGCATTTACCTGTTTCACTAAAAAAGTCAGCACCCAGTAAAGCACACATTGTACCTTCAATATTGCTAGTAATCTATCTGTAAAATGCAGTCATAGTTAACTGAAAGAGCAGGCTTACTGCACAGGATAAATTAACTATGGATCAGGTTAACACTGACTGCTCAATTCTTGGTGAGATTCATATATTCTTAGGTCTGGACAGCCTCTAGAATGTCCAAGCTGTTTCTAATATCTACCAAATTTGTATCTTCATTTGGAACAACTGTCTACTAGACTCTCTCTCTCATGGGCTGCCCCACAGGAGGAATGTCCTCAATGGTAAGAGCAAAAGTTCTGGATCAGAAGTATCTGGGTTCAAGGCTACCTCTGCTTCTAATTACCTGTGTGACCTTGGCCACATGACATAATCTCTAGACACCTTAATTTTTAAACTCCTGGAAATTGTAAATACTAATTTTAGTCACCTGGTAAGGCTGTTTTGAGTCCTTAGGTGGCACAGAGGGTTAGCATGCTCACCTCCTAGCCAAAAGGTTGGTGGTTTGAGTTCATCCAGAGGCACTTCAGAAGAACAGCCTGGGGATCCACTTCCAAAAAATAGGCCGTTGAAAATCCTGTGGAAGACAGCTCTACTCTGACACTTACAGAATCATCATGATTTTTTAAGGCTTTCATAAAAGCCTTAAACAAACAAACAACCGCTTGACTCAACGTCTTTTATGAAAGACAGGAGCCCTGGTGGTGCAGTGGTTAAGAGCTTGGTTGGAATTGACTGGACGGCAACGGGCTTGGTTTTATGAAGGTAAGTGAGTTAATGCACATGAAGCACTTAACCCAGCTCAGGGTGCATAGTAAGCACTGAGGTGATGAATGCTATGGCTACGATTATGTCACAAACTGAACTTCTCATCTCCTACCATCTATTCTCCTGAGTTTCTTGTTGAATCACTCCCCCTGCACCCCCAGAAGTCAGACACCTGGGAGTCACCTGAAGCCTCTCCCTCTCCCCTCCCCACCGCACATAGGCACCATGTGCCATCATCCCTGGCTCTCCATCTCAGTCCTAGCTTTCTCATTCCATACCGTCTTAGCCATCTAGTGCTGCTGTAACAGAAATAACACTACTGGATGGCTTTAACAAAGAGAAATTTGTTTCCTCACAGTAAAGTTGGCTGAAAGTCCAAATTCAGTGAGTCAGCTCCAGGGGAAGGCTTTCTCTCTCTGTCTGCCTTCTCATCAATCTTCCCCTAGACTAGGAGGTTCTCTGTGCAGGGACCCAGGGTCCAAAGATGTGCTCTGCCCCCAGCACTACTTTCTTGGTGGTATGAAGTCTACCGTCTCTCTGCTTGCTTCTCTCGTCTATCTCAAGAGATTGCCTCAAGACACAATCCAGTCTTGTAGGTTGAGTCCTGCCTCACTATCACAACTCCCACCCATCCTCCCTCATTAGCATCATAGAAGCAGGATTTACAACATATACAAAAATCACACAATACTAAGAATCATGGCCCAGCCAAATTGATACACACATTTTGGGGGGGACATAATTCAATCCATGGCACGTACCTTTGCGTTTACTGTTCCCTTCCTTCCCAGTGCATTTGGCAAAGTCCTAACTCACCTCACACTTAACTTCTGGAAGGCCTTTCTTGGCCCTCTCATCTCAGCCAGGGAAGCAAATCTGTCACGCATATTGCTATGGACTGAATTGTACCACCCCCACCCCCACCGCCCCCCACAAAAGGTTATGTTTAAATCCCTACCCTAGTACCTTTAAAGGTGACCTTGTTGGAAATAGGGTCTGTGGTGATATTATCAGTTAACATGCAGTCACTCTTGACTAGGGTGTGTCCTAATCCCAGCTGAGTACTGTTCTTATAAAAGAGAACAGATACAGAAAGAGAGAAGGAACACCATGTGACTCTGTAGCTGCAAGCCAAGGAGCACCTTGAGCTACTAGAAGCTGGGAGAGAGACATGGAAGGGAACAAACTATCCCTCAGAGCCTCAGAAGGAAATGACACTTGGGCTTCCTGATCTTAGACTCTCAACCTCCAGGACCTCCAGAGACAATACACTTCTGTAGTTTAAAGCCACACACTTTGTGGCGTTTTGTTACAGCAGCCCCAGGGAACCAGGGCTAGACACATACAAGGCCTTTATTGTAGGACTAAGCAATTGTGGGAGGATCATGGAAAGTAAAGCCCTACACAGGAGAGTCTAAAAAACCAAAGAAAAGTCACTGATCAGTCCTGGCATAGATGAACGAGTCAAAGCTTTCAAGGAAATCTGGAAGCTAGACCGTGCAGCTGACATGGTGAGGATGAAGAGGGCTGGTGTAGAAGTCTGTGGAAGGTGTTGGCTTCTGTGGCTTACTGGCTCTGTGAGTCCCCAGCACGTGTCTAATGTGGATGTGGAGGCACTGTCCATCAGCAGGGCAGGCAGTCTGGAAGGAGACCTGGGTATGGAGCGGCTAAGAGTGGATGCAAAGAAATCCCCCCTTTCTGAGCCTTCCTCTGCTCTGACCAACGATGACCTTCAGAGGTTGGAACTTAGTGTTCTAAATTAAAAAAACAAAACAAAAACTTGGTCCTATCTTCTACAAATTATTATTATTTTTTTACATTTCTTGAATTTCAACATGGATTAAAATGCAGTATAATGTGGCAAGAGAAAGGCTTAAAATTAGGCTCTGCCACCACTAATTTAAGGAGCCCTGGTGGTGCTGTAGAAACCCTGTTGGTGTAGTGATTAAAAGCTACGGCAGCCAACCAAAAGGTCAGTCCTTTGAATTCACCAAGCGCTCCTTGGAAACCCTATAGGGCAGTTCTACCCTGTCCTATGGGGCCGCTATGAGTCAGAATTGACTCGATGGCAATGGGTTTGATTTTTTGGTTTTGGTGGTGCAGTGTTAAATGCAATCCACTGCAAACCAAAAGGTCGGCATTTGAAACCACCAGTGGCTCTGGGAATGAAAGTTGTGACAGTCTGCTTCCGCAGAGATTTACAGCCTTGAAAACCCTATGGGGTCACTATGAGTCAAAATCAACTCTATGGCAGTGGATTTTTTGTTTTTTTGTTTGCTTGAGCCCATTGTTGCAGCCACTGTGTCAGTCCATCTTGTTGAGGGTCTCCCTCTTTTTCTCTGACCCTCTACTTTACCAAGCATGATGCCCTTCTCTAGGGATTGGTCCCTCCTGATAACACGTCCAAAGTACATGAGACAAAGTCTCGCTATCCTTGCTTCTGAGGAGCATTCTAGCAGTACTTCTTCCAAGACAGATTTGTTCATTCTTCTGACACTCCGTGGTATATTCAATATTCTTCGCCACCATAATTCAAAGGTATCAGTTGTAGCTACCCTTAAAGGATAATTTAAGTTAAAGCACTTTGTAAATTTCTTAAGTCCCATACAAATGTTGATCATTGTTTATCGATTTGGGGTCAGGAATGTCAGTCCAGCTCTTGGGTTCTAACTATCCCTACAACACCGTATTGGAAATTTGCCATTGGTTCATTTGCTGCACTTCTTTTGGGGGATTCTCAGGTAGGAGGGACGCAGGAAACCATCTCGCACAATCTGGCATCTAGGGCATAAACCCATGTGAATGTGCGAATCTAGGCCAATAACAGGTTTCTAATGACCTGTTGATTCTCAAGGAAGTGACTCCCAGGTAAAAGGAGAGTGGAAGCTGCTCAGAGAATTACAGAGGGATGGAGAGGCCAGCAGCAAAGGAGCCTGAGTCCAGGGAGAAAGGCGCCAGAGTAGCTTCCTCCTTCGACTTCCTTTGTGGGGCTGCACCTGGATCTTGCTGGCCTTACTTCCTGCTTTTCCTTTCTGAACCTAATTCTTTAGCCAGTCTTTCAGTTCTACAAGCTCTTCTTTATCCTACCCCCACCCCAAATTCCTTTTCTCCCTTTTAGCTAGAGTTGGCTTCTCTTGATTGCAACCAATTACCACACTAGAAAACTAACTTAAAAGTTTCACAAGCATCAATTCTATCCTAAAGCTGACTGTTAATAAGAGCAGCTTCACTTTGTACATGAACATTATATTGTGTTGTTTCACCTGACTTCCCTAAGCCTCAATCCGTTTCCTCATCTGTAAAATGGGGATTTTTTCTTGTGAGGATCATTTTGAACATAAAATGAATATTCAGCAAATATTTATTGGGTGCTTATTATTTTTCAGCCATAGTTCTGTGTGGTTGGGATACATGTGAGACATAAAAAAACAAACAACTATGGAAATAGTATCTGAAATGTTTGTCATAAGAATTCAACTGAATGAAGAAACAGTTCAAAGCTCTAATGTGTAGTAAGCATATTATATCAGTGGGGACAAAATGAATGTGCAGTGCAATAGATATCACACTTTACCTGTAATTTAGAAAGATAATCAATGCCTAGATATACTATTAAACATCGATTATGTGCTCATAACTGGTGAATGATTTCCAAAAAGACACAATTTCTGATCTCAGGAGAGATAAGACATATGTACATGAAATAATAACAGGATAATTTTATGCCAAAGAAATGGAACAGAAAGTAAAGGTTCTAAGACTCAAGGGGAAAAGACCACTGCCCTTCAACAGTGGGGAGGGGGATTTGAGCTCAGCCTTTAGTTCTGATAGGGTTTGAATAAGTATTTTCCTTAGTCATTGATGCTGTGTGCCAATATTTTTCCCCATTTGAACCCGTGGTTGGATTGCATATCCTGATTCCCATGTGGTTAGATGGGGCCATGCAACTAGTTCCAACGAATAAGTTGAGAAACAAAGTGACATATGTCACTTCCAGAACAGAACGTTTAATTTCCAATGTGAGATTCCCAGAGCTCTCTTTGTCCTCAGGCATGGCAACGAATGATGTTCCAAATGGCTCCTTCCCCCAGCTGGGTCTCCAGTGCATAAAGCTCCTTACTAACTCATGGCGGCATGCAAGTTGAGCACAAAAGAAGCCTGTGTTGTTCCCAGAGGCTGTTACCCCAGAAGCCCTGGTGGTACAATGGTTAAGAGCTTGGCTGCTAACCCAAAGGTCAGCCACTCCTTGGAAATCCTATGGGGCAGTTCTACTGTGTCCTGTGGGGTTTCTATGAGTTGGAATCAACTCCATGACAATGGGTTTGGTTTTATTTTTTTTGTACTCCAGGAGCCCTGGTGATGCAGTAATTAAGAGGTATGGCTGCTAACCAAAAAGGTCGGCAGTTCAAATCCTCTAGCAGCTTCATGGAAGCCCTATGGGGCAGTTCTACCCTGTCCTTTTGGTTCACTATGAGTTAGAATCAACTTGACGGCAACAGGTTTGGTTTGGTTTTGATTACTCCAGATAACCCAGCCTTTTCTGACTGATCTAGTACTTGTAGGAGAGAAAAGGTACAAGGAGAAAAGAAAAAGTTTTGTGGGAATGTAGAAGTCATAAGTAGGTCAATTCCTTGAAGAATCCTAATTTTGAAAAGAAGTAGATCCTAAGGCTAAAAAAAAGACAAGGGAGTCCTATTGAAAGAGTTTTGAATGTCAGACTCAAAGTGGGAACATCTTTCTGGAGCTTATGACAGATTTTGCAATGATAGAAGATGTGAGGAGGTAATTTGATGGTTAGATATGAAGAAAATGGGCCATGGTAATTAAAGAAGAGACACAATGGGGGGAGACCAGTGAGGCTACTGCAGGACACAGGTGAATTGTAAAGAGACAAAGAGTTTACCTACAATGGCACAATGCTGTTGGTGTTCAGTGTTGGCCTGTCGTTTTCAACTCATAGTGACCCCATGTGACAGAGTAGAACTGACCCATAGGGTTGTCTTGGCTGTAATCTTTACCAAAGCAGATTGCCAGATCTTTCTTCCATGGAGATGCTGGGTTAGAACTGCCAAACTTTTGGTTAGAAGTTGTGACAATGACACAATACCCTGCTTTAAACCACAAAACAGAACAAAACAAAAAACATAATGATCTGCAGAGAATTTATATTTTAGACTCAAGAAAAAGGCTCTTAGACTTCTGATATCACGTTCATCATGTTTGAGTTATGGTTCTTGTTATCCCAGTAATAATGTACTCTTTTTCTTAAGTGAAGCTTAGTAGTAAAATATTTGTTATCCAGTGCTAACATGACTCTTCCTAACTAAGAATTATGTTTGGTGGATTTAAGCAACTCTAGGAAATATTCAGGTTAAGAATTTAGGGTATACTTAGAGAGAAGAACGCCCTTATGGATTAATGTTTTAAGGAGATTTCCCAAGAATATGCTATTTCTTCAGAATTCCGTCATGTCTTTTACCTTTAAATTTGAAACAAGTAGTTTTTAACTTGTAATTTTTTTAAAGAATTACTTGGTAACACATTTAAAAATGCAAAATCCTCAGCTCCACCCCAGGGGGATTCTGGTTCAGCAAGTCAGGTGGAGGAAGAGGGCCAGGAATCCACATTATAAGAAGTACCTCAGGTGATGATTGCAATTGGAGGAACATGGTACTGACCCTAAGCTCTTAGACGTGACCATGAACTCCCTGAGGGCAGGAGCTGAGTATTATTTACCTTGGTAGCCCTGGCACTTAGATAAAATTTCTGGAAGATAAGAGACAAAATTGTACAAAACTTACAGATCTGGCTTCAAGGTTGGCCAGACCTGGGTTTACATTGCTGGCTGTAATGCTTAGCAGCTCTATGGAAAGTTCCATAACCTCTTTAGGCTTGGTTTGCTCCTCTGGAAGATGAAGATAATGACACTTCCCTCCCTAAGGATTCTTGGGCTTGCTTGAGGTGGTGTTTCTAAAGAGTTTGGCAAATTAGCTGGAGCCTAGGCTTTGGAGTGAGATTTGAGTGCTGTTATGATGGTGGCTCAGTGGTTAAGTGCTATGGCTGCTAACCAAAAGGTTGGCAGTTCATATTCACCAGCCGCTCCTTGGCAACACTGTGGAACAATTCTACTCTGTCCTGTAGGGTCTCCGTGAGTTGGAATTGACTCCACGGCAATGGGTTTGGTTTTTTGGTTTTTACGATGGCATATTGGCCAGTACAAAGGAATGGCAGGGCTCTTGAGCAAGGAAGAAATGCCTAAGGAGTGGTAGCCTAATAGGAATCAAGTTCCACTTGATTAAGGACAGAGATCACATCAAATACCCACAAGACTGTAATCAGGAGAAAGCTGATTTGGAGACCATGGCTTAGACACCATAACATTTCCTGCTTCCCCAGCATGAGAAAGCAAGTATAGGGGTGTTCCACCATGGTGGCTTGCCTTGAAGTTTCAGTAAGCCTTCCTATCAGGGAAATATGGCTCAGTGATGTCTTGGACTTTATCCAATATTTTTGAAAATCTCTTTCCCATCCTTCAGGAAGGGAAGGAGACAAACAAGCAGAAAGGAGAAGGAGGAAGCAGAAATATTTCCTCCCGAACCAGGCACATCAGAAATACTTCATGCCACAAGAGCTATTTGTTTGGGTTGTTTTTTTTTATTATTTCAATAAGTAACTTTATTTCATTTTGTGAGTAATGAGAATAGCTGGCCTTTACTTAGTGCTTGCTACCTGGTAGGCATTGGGCTGAGATTTTTCCATCTTGTGTCTCGTTGAATCCTCCCAGGAAACTCTTTGATGTTGGTACTATTTTTAATCACCATTTAGACTCAAGGAAAGCAAAGCTGAGAAAGGTTAAATAATTTGTTCAAGTAAGTGGTGTCAAAGCCTGGATTCTGTCTAATGAGCAAACCTTAGAAAGATGTTAAAAATAGATTTCTAGTTAAGCTGAAAATGGTGGGGACGTGTGCATCGCCCTGAGTCTGGGGACTTTGTTTCCAACTTAGACCTTGGATGTGCGTTAAGGGGTGAGGGAATCTGCTTCGACTCTACTTTTATGAGACATTGTCCATGAATCACAAAACAAAACCACATAAACAAATGTAGCTGAATAATTTAGATAATTTTCCTATTACTTATGTTTTTTTGTCGAAAACAAGAAATCACAATTCAAATTTTCCTGTTGTCTTCATTAGAGGCCTCCGTACTTTTAACGGTAGGCTAAATGCTAATAACAGAGGCCAATCTGAAAACAAATTCCCTAGAGACTTCCCAACTCCAGTGGGTCTGTTTAGGACAAGTAATAAGGAAACAATGTTCTGTATGAAGAAACAGCAGGCCTCTAGACGGTGTGAATCTTCTTCCTTGTTAATGAAGTAAAATGAACATTTTTACTGGTATAACACCAACAGCAGAAATAAAAAGCAATTCTTGTTACTTACCTCAGGGCTGCAAATGAAAGATCCATTCAGCGTGTTAGCTTGGAAGTGATAAGGCACCATCAGGAGACTGTGCATTGCAATTTTTTGGCAGAGAGGACCAAGGAGAAATGGTCCTATTTTAAAAGGGCTTTTCTGCTTATGATATGATTCAGGGCCTATTCCTAAATCATCTTTGAATCAGTATAGCAATTCTTTTTCACCTACTTGGCTGGAGTGTTAAAGAATCTTTGGAAAAGGTTCAATAAACGTCTTGAGCTCCATGTAAATAGGAAAAATGCAGGCATTTATAAAAAAGTATCAAAGGAAAGCTTAATATTATCCAACTTATGCTATATTGGGAAGCAAATAGATTTATTGCAAAGTGCAAAAAGGTGGAATTATTTATGGAATAGAATATATACTGCCTGCAACACAGTAGGTATTTAAGTTTCCACGGAATAATTAATGAATAAAAATATATCAATAGAAGACCTCATTAAAAACAAATTAGAAAGTTGAGCACACATAATAAATAATCATTTTCACCTACCATTGTAATTTAGTCTTTTATCACCAAAGGGAAGCCTTGTTTAATATATAAAGAATATTATGGCTTGAAATAAAAAAAATGGAAGCAAGAAAGAACTAATAATATGTGGGTCTCAAGATCAAGTCACAGCTAAGCTATAAAAATTCAATTTCTATTAGATCTGAAACGATATACTCAGAACTGACGCAGGTAATCAGGACAATCGTGACCAGACAAAGCATGTACTTGGGGGGTGAAGTTAGGGCTTATTAGTTCGGCTGGGGTAGTGAAGTATGAGTCAGGTTCTGGGTAACAGACAAAACCGAACCAGCCACCACTGTGCTGATTGTGATTTACGGCGACTCCCAGTGGGTCAGAGAAGAACTGTGTTCTGTAGAGTTCTCATTGCTACCAATTTTGGAAGTAGATCACCAGGTCTTTCCTCTGAGGTTCCCCTGGGTGGGTTCAAACCATCAAACTTTCAGTTACTAAGCCAAGAGCTCAACTGTTTGTACTCCCCAGCGACTCCCGGGGGATAGTTCAGGGCGGGTATTACTTTCCCAGTTTTCTATGAATCGTGGGTACTTCCTTCTTTTCTCAAGGTTACCTTTGGCTCTGAGATCCCGAAATCTTTGGTAACCCAACCGTGGCCCCCCTAAGGAACTCAGCCCTTTTTCCTTGATTGCCCCAACCCACCAGCAGACAGTACTGATGGTTTCAGTGGCAAAGTGGGCTTATGTGGTAGAATTACAGAGAAACCAATTTAAAAGTTAGCATTTTGAGTCTAGAGCAAGACGGCAACATGAGCAGCAGCACAATCCTGTCACCCCACAAAAACACCAAAAAAAAAGAAACCACAAGCAGAAACTGACAGGACCAACTTTGTCAGAGCTCTGGAAACCAGTCCAAGGGTTACGGCAACTAGGCAAATGGTCTGTGCTACAATAATGTTTAGAAACTTCAGTACACCACTTTCAGTAATAGATAGAACATCTGACAGAATATGAATAAGGAAACAGAGGACTTGGATAAAACTATAACAACTAGACCTAACAAACACAGAACATTCCACCCTGTAACAGCAGAATACACATTCTTCTCTTATGTGCATGGATAACTCTTCAATATATACCATATGTTAGATCACAAAACAAGCCTCAATAAATTTAAATATATGTAAATCAGACAAAGTACCTCCTCCAGCCACAATGAAGTGAGACTAGAAATCAATAGCGGAAGGAAACTGGAAATTTCACACGTATGTGGGAGTAAAACAATATTCTATTGAACAACCAATGGTTCAAAAAAGAAATCACAAGGGAGATTAGAAAATACTTACACATGAATGAAAATGAAAGCACAAACATACCAAAACTTATGGGATGCAGTGAAGGCAGTGTTCAGAAGGAAATTTATAGCTGTAAGTGCTTACGTTAAAAAATCAAATCAATAATCTAACTTTAAACTTTTAGGAGCTTGAACAAGAAGAGCAAAGTCAGCCCGAAGCTAGTAGAAGGAAGAAAATAATAAAGATTAGAGTAGAGATAAATAAAATAGAGGATAGAAAACAATAAAGAGAATGAACAAAACCAAAAGCCATTTCTTTGAAAAGATCAATAAAAATAAATAATCTTTTAGCTAGAATGACAAAAAAAAAAAAGAGAAGATGCAAATAATTAAAATCAGAAATAAATGTGGGAACTTTACTGCTGATCACACACACAGAGATTATAAGAGAATACTATCAACAACTGTATGCCAACAAATTAGATACCCTAGATGAAATGTGCAAATTCCTAGTAACACACAAACTACCAAAATTAACTTAGGATGAAACAAAAAACCACAACAGACCAATGACAAATGAAGAGATTGAATCAATAATGAAAAATCTCCAAAGAAAGGAAAGTCCAGGACCAGATGGTTTTATTGGGGAATTCTACCAAACTTTTAAAGAAGAATTAACACCAATCGTTCTTCATTTCTTCCAAATGATAGAAGAAAAAGCAACACTTGCTAACTCATTCTATGAGGCTAGTATTTCCATGATACCAAAGGCATGTAAAAACACTACAGGAAAAGGAAACTACAGACCAATGTCCCTTATAAATACAGATGCAAAAATCCTCACCTAAATACTAGCAAACTGAACCCGAGCATATTAAAAGGATTATACACCATAACCGAGTGGGATTTATCTCAAGAATGCAAGGGTGGTTTGACTTAAGAAAATCAATTGATGTGATACACCACATTAATAGAATGAAGGAAAAGAACCACATGATCAACTGATGCAGAAAAAACATTTAATGAAAATCCAAAACTCTTTCATGATAAAAACACTCAGCAAACCATGAATAAAAGAGAAATTCCTCAACATAATAAAGGGCATTTATAAAATACCCATAGCTAACATCATACTCAATGGGGAAAGACTGAAAACTTCACCCCTCAGGTTAGTGACACGAAAAGGATGCTTTCTTTCCTCACGGCTGTTCAACATTGTATTAGAGATCACACAGAATAATTAGGCAAGAAAAAGAAATAAAAATCATCCAAACTGAAAAGGAAGAAGTAAAGCTATACGTCTTCACAGATGACGTAATCCTATACATAGACAATTTGAAAGAATCCACGAAAAAGCTACTAGAGCTAATAAATGAATTTAACAAAGTTGCCGGATATAAGATCAACACACAAAAATATGGTGTTTCTATACACATGCAATAACAAGCTGAAAAATAAGAAAATAATAGCATTTACAATAGCATCTAAAACAATAAATTATCTGAGAATAAATTTAACCATGATGGTGAAAGACTCATACACTGAAAACTACAAAACATTGCTGAAAAAGATGAAAGACCTAAATAAAAGGAACTATATCTCATTTTTTTCATATCTCATTTTTTTTTTATCTCATTTATGTGGATCAGAAGACTTAATGTCATTAAAATGTCAAAAATATGCAAAAAAAATCTACAGATTCAGTGTAATTCCTATCAAAATTCTAACAGCCTTTTTTTTTTTTTTTCAAAAATTAAAAGGCCAATTCTCAAACTCAAATGGAATTTTAAGGGGTCCCAAGTAGTCAAAAACATTAAAAAACAAAGTAGGAGCACTCACATTTCCCAATTTCAAAATGTACTGTAAAGCTCGAGTAATCAAAACAGTGTGGTACTGGTATAGGGATAGACATATAGATCACCAGAGTAGGAGTACAACCCAGAAATAAACCCATGCATCTATGGCCAGTTGATTTTTGACAAGAGTTCCAAGTCCATTCAATGGAGAAAGTGTAGCCTCTTAAACAAATCGTGCTGGATTTGCACACACAAAAGAATGAAATTGGACCCTGAACTCACACAGTATAAAAAAATTGGGTCAGAATAGATCAATATTCCCCCAGAAGAGCTAACACCATAAAACTCTTAGAAGAAGACATGGGGTAAAGATTTAGTCTTGTTTTTGACAGTGGGCTTTTAGATATAACAACAAAAGGAGGAGGACCAAAAGAAAAAATAAATAAACTGGACTTCATCAAAATTAAAAACTTTCATGCATCGAAGGACTTAATATCAACAAAATTAAAAGAAAATCAATAGAATGGGAGAAAATATTTGGTAAAAAAATCTGAAAAAGGCTTAATATCCAGAAAATATAAAGAACTCTTATAACTCAACAACAAAAAGACAAACCTAATTAAAAAATGGGCAACAGACTTGAATAGACATTTCTCCCAAGAAGATATACAAATGGCCAATAAGCACATGAAAAGACACTCAGCATCATTAGTCATTAAATCATCCAGTGGGTTCTGACTCATAGCAAAGGTATAGGACTAAGTAGAATTGCCCCATAGGGTCTCCAAAGCTGTAATCTTTACAGGAGCAAACTGCCACGTCTTCCTCTGAGGAGCGGCTTGCGTGTTTGAACTGCTGACCTTTTTGGTTAGCAGCCTAACGCTTAAACACTGAGCCAACAGGTTTCCTTCCCACTAGTTATTAGGGATATGCAAATCAAAACCACAGTTAAATACCACTTCAGCACCCATCAGGATGGCTATTACAAAAAAAAGGGGGGGGGGTTGCTAACGAGTGTTGGTGAGGATGTGGAGAAATTGGAGCCCCTGTGTACTGCTGGTGAGAGTGTAAGATGGTCAGCCACTGAAAAACCATTTGGTGGTTCCTCAAAAAGTTAAACATAGAATTACCATATGACCCAACATTTTCACTTCTAGATAAGACTTGAAAGCAAGGATTCAATCAGATATGTGTACACTAATGTTCATTGTAACATTATTCACAGTAGCCAAAAGGTGGAAATAACCCAACCGTCCATTTATGATAAAAATGTGGTATATACATACAATGGAATATTATTTAGCCATAAAAAATGAAGTTCTGATCTATACCACAACATGGTGAACCTTGAAAATATTATGCTGAATGAAATGTCAGACATCAGAGGATAAATGTTGTATGATATCATTTATCCGAAATATCAGGAATAGGCAAATGGATAGAGACCAGGTTTGGAGAGAGGAGAAAGTGGGAGGTTATTGTTGAAAGGATACTGAGTTCCTGTTTGGGATAACTGAAAACATTTGGAAGTGAAGAGTGGTGCTGAATGTACACGGTGAATGTAGTCAATGTCAATGAATTATACTTTTAAAATGATTAAAATGTAAACATTTTTTGTTATATCTATTTTACCACAATAAAGTAAAATAAAATGAAAAGTAAACCCTAGTTCAACGATAAGAATTTCTTATAAATAATTATATATATCATTCTTATAAATATATGTATTCTCACACACACAACAAGGTTAACGTTAGTCATCTCTGTTCTCAAATACACCAGCCATTCTGCCACCAGATACTTTCAGCTGGCAAATGGTTCCTCACATGTCTTCGCTGTGAAGCTTGGCCTGTTGCTCTCTTCCTTTCTTGAAACCTCTCTTTTCTTTCTACTTCCCTCTACCCCAAACTCAGCTTCATATATAAAGTATTTGAGTCCTTACTTTACCTGGTCCCAGCTCCTCCAAGCTAAGTGCAGAGCTTCACCTGTATAAAAACACACAACCATGTAAATGTGTTACAAAGTAAAAACAGTTCTCCTCCTGAGAAGAATTCTAAAGTCGACCCTTAAAATAACCTTAAATTATTTTTTCTCCTCACTGGCACAAGACGACAATGAAGATCTACACAGAACAGTAGTCTGACTGCTAACAATTGCTAGCTTGCTGTTACCTTTTATTCTTCCATCTTTAAGATACCTGTTATTCCAGCTGTTAAATGAAGCTCTACTCATTATAAAGCTGTCAGCCAATTATGGTGCCCTTTCCACTTCTGGACATAAGGAATTATCTTTGTATTTGATACGACCACAGAAACATAGACACACACACACACACACACACACACACACACACCTCCCTTAGACATCAGCGTTGGGCAATAGGGACATATATTTGACACCAAGCTCGGTTTTCTGGAAAGGTCCATGTTTTCAGTGACTCCTTTTCAGTTCAGAGTTGAACCCAAAAGGGTCTGGTATAAGGTTATCTGCTTTCTATGATAAGAGTGTCTGAGTACCAGAGACTCGGGCGATTACAGGTCCTACTTTCTTCCACTGCTGCTTTCTAATCACAGTTACTGTGAGACCAGCTTTGTCTGTGCTCTAAGCTTATTTCTGGCCTAGCTGAGGAAGTATATTGAAAGCCCTTGCTTCAGATGCTAGGTGGGTATCAAGATCAATTTTGCAATTTACTTTCAGACAGATGGCAACAGAAGTGCAGGTTTACAGCCTTGGCAGAACCCAAGGCATGCAGATCAAAAAGGACCATATTAGAATCTGACAAAACGGAATAAATGCAAGAATAGGAAAGAAAAAGTTAAAAACCCAGAAAAGGGGTATAGTGTGAACTTCACATCAAACTTTGGGAAACTCTCTTCCATATACTATAATTTGGACTGGATGAAAGAAGACTGAAGGCATCAACATGCAACTCTCCTTAAGAAAGCAGTCAGTGTTGTGAAAAAGTACATAGAACTACTGGACTATCCCACTGTTGTTGTTTTGTGCCATGGAGTCGATTCCAACTCATAGCGACCTTACAGGACAGAGTAGAACTGCCCCTGTAGGGTTTCCTAGGCTGTAATCTTTATGGGAGCAGATCACCAGGCCTTTTCTCCCAAGGAGTAGAGGGTGGTGGGTCGAACTATGGACCTTTCAGATAGCAGCCAAGCACTTAACTACTGTGCTACCAGGGCTCTTTACTACTACCCCACTAACCTCCCCCAGTGTAAAGGGACAAAGTGTGAGACAGTGGTAAGCTGTGGGAAAGACTACAATTCCTCAACCACCAAAGAAGAAAAATCACATAGTCATCGTTCACCTTTTTTTTTCTGTGACTCAGTGACCAAATAGCCATGAAAGCTCACATCAAAATCAGAGGATAGACAGGCTCACTCAGTGGTTTTTCAGGTCTATCTCTTGCTTCAACATTGTTTGGATAGAATAGACGGAAGGATTCTGCATCTCCAGCCTCCAACCACCCTCCAACCTCTTCTCCAGATGCTACCTCCAGGACCATCATCACAGCCATCTAGGGACCATCTAACAGTTTCTTGGTTAGCTCCTCATTGCTGACCAACCATGAGCTCACAGATCCATCAGAATTATTCTGCTGAAACAGGGGCCACTGTCAACCACCTGGTCAACCTGCATTTGTGGGCTTCTTTCACCTACCTCTCTCTGGACTTTAATTTAGACTATGATGATGTGGCCTTGGAAGGCTTGGGCCACTTCCAAAAGTTGGCAAAAGAGAAACGCAAGTGTGCCCAGTCTCTTGAAGATGCAAAACAAGCGTGGTGGCTTCACCCTCTTTCAAGACTTGCAGAAGCCATCCCAAGAAGAATGGCGTAGAACCCTGGATGGCATGGAAGCCTCTACGGCCCTGACGAAGCACCTGAATCTGGCCCTTCTGGATCCATATGCCCTGGATTCTGCCCACAGAAATTCCCATCTCTGTGATTTCCTGGAGAGCCGTTTCCTAGAAGAGGGGGTGAGACTCCTCAAGAAGATGGGCAGCCACCTGACTGCTGCAAGTTGGCCAGCCCCCAGGATGGGCTGGGTGAATTCCTCTTTGAAAGGCTCACCATCAAGCTCCAGCTATGAGCATTCAGAGCCCAGTGAACTTTGAGGGACTGCTGTCCATTTTCCTGGCATCAGGGCTTCAGCCCGAGCCTCTCCTTCCAGCCAAGATGCAGCTTTGTAACCACCCTGGAGCCCTTTACAGGAGCCCTGGTGGTGCAGTGAATAAAGTACTTGGCTGCTAACCAAAAGGTTGGTGGTTAGAACCCCCCAACTGCTCTGAGGGAGAAAGATGTCACAGTCTGCTTCCAAAAAAGGTTATAGCCTTGGAAACCCTACTGAGTAGTTCTATTCTGTGCTATAGGGTCGCTATGAGTTGATATCAACTCGATGGCAAGAGCTTTGGTATGGTTGGAGCCCTTTCCTAAACTGTAGACCAAATGGAAACAATAAAGCTGCTTTTTGGAGAAAAACAAAAAAACAAGCGGATAATGCTAGTCATGTGAAGAGCTGAGGCCTTAAGATAAGAGCAGACAGTCAAAAGAGAAAAAATAATCAACCAGCAATTTCAAATAGAAAGAAAATCTTCACCAGCTACCTGTGGCTGCCGTGAGTGCCAGAGCCCATCCCAACGCAGTCAGGCAACCAAGTGTCTAGCTGGGAATATACACAACACACCAATCAGTCCTTCAGCCTAGGTCCGAAGATAGGGATTTCATGGTGGTCAGATAAATAGGAAGCCACTCAAGTAAAATAATAAAATTCAAACCCATTGCTGTGTAGTCAATTCCAACTCATCGCAACCCCCTAGGGTTTCCAATGAACGGCTGGTGGATTTGAACTGCCGACCTTTTGGTTAGCAGCCGAGCTCTTAACCACTGAGCCATCAGGGCTCTGATAACGCTCAGCTGAAGTTGACTACATTAAAAGGCGAGTATAAAGAAAAATATAAATAGAAAAAAGTCAGCCTTCAAAAAAAAAAAAATTCTTCTGCAACACAGACACCACCAGCAACAAAGACTGCATATAAGATGTGGTTGGATAGGACATCTTGCATGGAGATTTCCCCCATGAAAACGAAGACCCTTTTAAACTTACGACTTTGCGTTTTCAAGGAAAATAAGAGGTAAACATAAGAAAACTAAGCTGGTAAAACTAAGAAAGCAAAGAAACCCATAATATACTTTTAGGTAACAAAAGGACACTAAATAATAAAGGGCAAAACTGACCTTTCTGAGAACTGAATCAAGTTCAGGTTCTACATAACTCAAAGTCCTCACAATGAGCTATGCGAGAAACCTAGCTTTGCCTCCTATCCCTCTTTCCAGTCCTTGGTTGCTGAAGTTCTCTTACCCCATTGCCACTGAGTTGATTCCAACTCGTAGAGACCCTATAAGACAGAGTAGAACTTCCCCCATAGGGTTTTCAAGGCTGTAATCTTTTTGGAAGCAGACTGCCACATCTTTCTCCCTCGGAGCAGCTGGCAGATTCGAATTGCCAACCTTTTGGTGAGCAGCTGAGCTCTTAACCACTGTACAACCAAGGCTACATTCTTTTAGCCAAGTTCCATTTGCCAAGGGAGCAGATTGGCACATATTTCTCCAGTGATCATACTGGCCAAGAGAAAAGGTTTTCAGACTCTGACAGCCAGAGGTCCCCTAATGAAACACCAGTTCACCCTGTCCCCCAAAACTCAACAGGACATCCGACCAGCCCACTCACAGAGCTTCTGGTCACACTTTAGTGTCCCACTCTAAGTGCATTTAAACAGTGCAGGATTATTGGGCATTTGAGGAAAACCTCTGACAGGACAGATAGAAACAAAACAAACAAAAAAGAACAACTTGGAGAAAACAAGGGGAATATGGGAGAAGAAAATGTCGAATTATATATAATTAAGGAAGACTTGAGAAGATGCATTATACCTGAAAAAAGAATAATCAGCTACTAAAAAGGAGCAGAAGTAAAGTTCTTAGAAATTAAAAAAAAGTGACAGAAATGAAAAACGCAGCAGAAAACTTCACAGGTAAGGTAAAGGTAATCACTCAGAAAATAAAACAAACACAGAAAGGGATGAAGAATGGGAAAACTTAGAGCAGGGGTTGACAAACTTTTTCTGTAAAGGGCCGTGTAATAAATATCTTGTTTGTGTGGGCTTTGTGGTCTCCATTGGAATTACTCCACTCTGTCACTGTCCTGTGGGAGCAGCCATAGACGATACATAAACAAAGGGATCTGGTTCGGTTCCAACAAAATTTTAGATATGGACACGGAAATTTGAATTTCCTATGATTTCACCTGTCATGAAACCTTTTAATTTCTTTTCAACCTTTTAAAAATGTAAAAGCCATTCTTAGCTGGTGGGCCATACAAAAACAATAGTCAGGTTGAATTTGGCACACAGGCCGTACCTTGCCAAGCCCAGTAAATCAGGGGATTGGTTCAGAGGGGCCACATCCTTGAATTAAGCATTCCTGGAGTAGAGAACAGTGGCAATAGAGGGGAGAAAGTTAACAAAAAATAATATAAGAAAGTTCCCTAGAAGTCAAGATTAAAGATCCTAGTGGAAACAAAAACTCACTGGGTACCCAGTAAAATAGAGAGAAAGATGATCCACCTCCAGGCACATCATCATAAAGTTTTTGAATACTGGAAACAAAGAGGAAAAAAAAAATCCGCAGAGGAAAACAAAGTAAAAGAGGTAATTTACACTCATCAGGATTCATAATGGTGTTGAATTGCTCAAAGTGACACTGGAAGGCAAAAGACAATTTTTCTCAAAATTATGAATTATATATATATATACACACACATATATATTTACCAAACTAGATTTCTGCAAGGAAAGGCTAAAGACATACTCAGGCATGACACTTAACAACCCATTCAGTCTTCTTCAGGAAGCTGCTGAAGGATGTGTTTCCCAGAATAAAGGAGGGAAACCAAGAAAGAAGAGTAAACGGGGCTGAGGAAATAGGCTCTAATAAGAAGGGAGATGCAGAGATGTCTGAGGATGATGGTGAAGGGAGATTCCTGGATGGCAGCTTTGCAGCATGCCTAAAAGACAATCAGTTTAGACCAAAGATAAATGGAAGGTTTCAGGAAGACTGTTTCCTAGGAGAAACTGGAATTTACGAAAAACCTAGTGTATCTGACCATTACCTGTCTGTCAGTTTGTCCAACTCTGGTGACTTGAGTGTTGCTGTGATGCTGGAAGCTATGCCACCAGTATTTTAAATACCAGTAGGATCACCCATGGTGGAAGGTTTCACCGGAGCTTCAAGAATAACACAGACTAGAAAGGAAGGCCTGGTGATCTGATAATCAGCCAAAGAAAACCTTATAGATCACAACAGAACACATAAGGTCACCATGAGTTGGAGCCAACCTTACTGCAACTAAGGAGCCCAGTGGCACAGTGGTTAAGCTCTTGGCTGCTAACTGAAAGGTCAGCGGTTGGAACCTACCAGCCACTCTGTGGAAGAAAGATATGGCAGTCTGCCTCCATAAAGATTACAGCCTTGGAAACCCTATGGGGCAGTTTTGTTCTGTCTTATAGGATCGCTTTGAGTTGGAGCCAACTCGTTGGCAACCGTTTTCTACTACAACTAAGAATAACAAACAACAGCAATGTATTTAAAAACACTGAGAGGAGACTAACATTTGTAGAAAAAAGTTTGTAAATGAATTAATGATAAAAATGTAAAAAATCTAAGTACAGGTAGTCCCCATCTTATGACAGCCTTCCCTTCCGACGACTCTGTCATAAATTGTTTCTGATGCAAGTCGAATACCTCTTTTTGTTTTGTTTTGTTTTCATTATTATTACCTTTTATTATCAGTATCATTATAAACCCAATCTTTGTCTTTGGGGATTGGAAGCATTACGTATAAACTTACAGATATACTTCAATACTTACATACATACATAAAAAAATACACAAATCATAAAAAACAAGGGAAGGTCATAAGTGCAATTCATCGTAATGCTAGTAATACATGGTAAATTGGGGACTACCTGTAATGGAATAAACAAGAGAGTTATTCATGCTATGCGAACCCAAAACATTGTACAAGAAAGCAAATGTAATCATAGTACCCTCCAAGGATCTGCTGTAGGTAGTAATACATTGTCCTAATAAACACTGAGTATTTGTTGAACAAAAATTCTTATACAAGCACACTGCAGAGTATGGAGAAGGAGAAGCGTGTAGGTGTGGGTGGGGGGCGCTTTTAAAGATGATTTCTTACCTCCTTTAAAATAAAGTGAATAAATAATATGTAAAATTGGAAAATCAAGAAATAGCGGTATACATAAATTATTTAAGAATACTGAAGTGAATACAAAAATAAACAACTTTAAAAGTTGATAATAGTTGCCTCAGAGGTGTAAGATTAACGGGACTAGAGGGAATCTGAACATTTTTTGTGATAAATCCTATAGAATAATTTGACCATTAAAGCTATGTACATGAAAAACTTTGATAAAACTAATTTAAAAAAATATATTAATTAAAGGCATAGAAAACAGGCTTGAGGAATCACTGCAGCATGTAGGTAAATAAAACAAGTAAAAGCTCTCAGGGAAGACGTTAAGACGTATAGATGGTGGTTAAACAGGATGAGAGTCATTTGTGTTCCCAAACAAGAGATTAGAATAAATAATACAGCACTAGGAACCCCCCGCACATTTTCTTGCCTTCAGAAATATGAGCCAGTAAAACCTTTTTATCAAACTTTATGAGGCTTAATTTGATATCCCTTTATTTCGTTTTTTGTAAATATATGCACAAGCCAAAAAAAAAAAAAAAAAAAAACTCCCAGAAGCATACTTCATACAAAGTACATTTTTTCACGTACAACCTTCTTAATCTAATTTCTGAGATGTAAATATATTTCAAATGTAACACTAAAGAATATATTGTAAAATTCTTTATTGAGGTTTAAAAGTGCATGTTGATTCTCCATAATAAAAGATGATGGATTTGGCTCTTGTTTTACTAACTCTTGCCTAAATCCTCATTTTTTTTTTTTTTAGTTTTGTAGTTATTTTTACTTATTTAATTGGTTATCTCTCTTATAAGTAAAGCACAGAGATAAACCTATTGACCCTCCTAACTTGCTGTTATATGAATTCTCCCTCATTTCTATTAATAGCACTCCATCCACCCAGCTGCACAAAAAAAAATGTGTGCTGAATTTAATTCCTCTTTCCTTTAGTCAACCCTGGTAGCGAAGTGGTTAAGTGCTATGGCTGCTAACCAAAAGGTCAGCAGTTGGAATGTACCAGGTGCTCCTTGGAAACCCTGTGAGGCAGTTCTACCCTGTCCTGTAGGGTCGCTATGAGTCAGAATTGACTGGACGACAGTGAGTTTGGTTTTTTCCTTTAGTCATCGCATCCATCTTTCAGTAAGTTCTTTTGGAACTACCTCCAGGTATGTATACTACATCCTCCCACTGTCGCTGATGCTGTCGTTTTAGAGTAGGGAATAAGACACCTGGAATAGAGAATAAATCTATTTACTAGTGTGCTCTTCTACTCTTGCCTCTGCTATGTAGGGATCAATAAATATTTGTTACTCAATAAAAAAAAAAAAAAACTTTATTTCTTTTTCTATTAACCAAGATGTCTTGACTCTTCATATTTTGTAATGAGTAAATTAGTGCACCTTTAGCTCACTCTGCCTCACCTCAACTCACTCTTTCCTCAGTGTCTGCCAGCCTTAGCTTCACTTTCTGTAAGGCTCTTGTGAACATTCGTATTCTGACCTTCAGTGTATTAGGCTTCTGAACTTGTTCAGTAGGCTACTTCTAAAAAAAAAAAAAAAAGCCAATAAGAATATACATAATGTGACTATGTAAATATTTGCAAATACTGTGACTGGACTCACAGAAAAGGAAATATATGCTGGTCCCTGTAACCCAGGTCAAGGTCAAATAGATCTTCCTTTCTTACGCTCCATGGAGTCCTTATAATAATGCCACATTTTCGTTTGCTTCATATCTGGTTATAACTTTCTCTTTCAGCCTTTTGTTTTTCTTGGAATTGTTAATTGCTTTTCTTTTTTCTTTTTTTATCTTATCAACTTTTGAATCCTGGTGTTTGTTGAAAGAAGCTATTTTCTTCTTTTGGAAATATCTGAGTTGTCATCTTTGTAAATCTTTTTGTGCAAACAATGCTTGCCATTATTTGCTTGCCAGCCACATCCACCCTACCCTTTGCAAGGTATCCTCACAAGCACTGCCATGCCAATCTTATTCCACACATTGCTGTTTAAAAACAAACAAACAAAACAAAACCCACAGAAGGTTCATATTATTTGCATAAAAATACAGTAAATCCACTGTCTTAGTTTTACCTTTTTTTCTTGGATTCCTTTTTACTTATGTTGGGATGTTTTCACAAATACATTTTATTTTTCCACAGAGAATGTAGAGCAGGCAAATTTTATGAGTCTCTGCAAATCAATATTTTTTTTTTTATTTCATGCTCACACTTGATTGATAATTTGGCTAGCTATACAATTCAATGCTTAATTTCCTTCAGAAATTTGAAGTCACTGACCCATTTTCTTCTAACATTGGGAAACCCTGGTGGCGTAGTGTTTAAGTGCTACGGCTGCTAACCAAAGGGTCAGCAGTTCAAATCCTCCGGGTGCTCCTTGGAAACTCTATGGGGCAATTCTACTCTGTCTTATAGGGTCACCATGAGTCGAAATCTACTTGACAGCTATGGGTTTGGGTTTTTTTTTTTTTTTTTTTGATCAATTTTCTTCTAACATTAAGAGTTTTGATGAGAAGATTGCTGCCAATTTTATTTTCACTCCATTTTTGCTAACCTCTTTTTAAGTCCCTAGTCTCTGAAAGCCTTTTCGGTCTTCTTTGGGGTTCTAAAATTTCATTCACTCTTCTTGAATTACACAGGTCTTTCCATTTGGATATTTGATTTTTTTTTAGGCTGAGGAAATATTATTCTATTTTTACTTGGATTATTTCTTCCCTTTTGGTTTATTTCTCTTTATCTGGAACGTCCTTCTAGGTGAGTGTTACATCCATAGAATCCATCTTCTAGTCTCTTAATTTCATTTTTCATATTTTCCAATGCTTTCTTTCTTCTCTTCCTCCCCACATCTGCCTCCCCCATATCTGCCAGGTTTCATGGACCCTATTATTTATCCCATATGTTGATACATGGATTTTTTTTCAGGTCAATCATACATATTCGTATAAGTTGATTGCTACAAAACTCTTCTTGTTCTTTTTCCTACTACCCTGTTCATGTAATAAAGTTTCAAATTTCTTTAAGAATAGCCATAACAATATTTTAAAAACTCTCTACCATTTCTTAAATTATCTATTTCTTCCAAGCAATTATTTTGTTTATTCTTTTTTGTTTGTTTTTGCTTAAATGCCCAGTAACCCTTGATTATGAAGACTTGGTGTTGTAAATGGTTAAGTGTTTGGCTGCTAATCAAAAGGTTGATGGCTGGAACCCACCCAACAGCTCCTTGGAAGAAAGACCAGGCAATCTACTTCTGTAAAGACTACAGCCAAAAAAACCCTATGGGACAGTTGTACTATGTCCAATGGAGTTGCCATGAGTCAAAATTGACTGGTTGACAGCTAACAACAACGGCCACCCTTGATTCTCCTTTCATATTTATAGATAAAAAAAAAAAAAAAAATTAGTCTAGCTTAATTAATGTCGGTATCTAGTGTGGACTTCTTCTACCGTATGTTCATCTGTTTCCCCAGTAAACATCTCCCCTCAATGGGAGGGTCAGTGGTGGGTGTTGTGTTGATTAGTAAAGAGGAGCAGCAATTGGGCTGCTCAATTGTTCACTAGGAAACACTAATCCTCTGTGCCTCCCACCACCACCCCACCAGGCAGACCATTTAAACATTTCATTTCTTTAGAGAGCAGGTTTCTTTTTTAGCCTGGTCAGATGCTCTCATAGACAGCTGCTCTATGTGAGGGGGAGAATGATGGAGGAAGTGTTCCTTTGTTTTCTCTAAAAATAAAGAAAATCTTCACCTCCCCCTGAAAGGTGGGAAATTCCTTGAAATATCTTACATTATTTTAAACACACAGATCAAAATGTATTTCAGAGTATACTTAAACTTGACTAGAAGTGCTTTGTCCATAAAAGCAAGCGGTCCAGTCAGCTGATAAGGATTTGATGTTTCTACCTGCTTGATATCGGTCGTCCCTCTCCTTCACAGGGTCTGCCTCAGTCCTAGCTGCCCTTGTAAAGGGTCAGAGCTCTGAGTTAGGACTGACCTGAAGGTCCTCATCTGTGCATATAACCCTATACTAAACCTATGGACTCAAATTAGATCCCCAGATATGGCTGAAATGCTGAACAAAGATGCCAGTGTTCCAAGGGTTCTTGAATGAGAGATAAATGTATTCTGGGTTAGATGTAGAAAAGCACAAAAATAACTTGGGGAAAAAAAAAAAAAAACATAACCGGACCTGAACTGAAAAATATGATAGATGTGTTTCTTGAATCCTTGTTGTGTTGTTGTGTGTTGTTGAATCGATTCTGACTTGAATCCCAGGAGACATTTTTGAAATTCTAACAAGAAATGATTAAGGTAAAATTAAGGGGGATGTAGGAGCCCTGGTGGTGCAGTGGTTAAGAGCTCAGCCGCTAACCAAAAGGCCAACAGTTTGAATCCACCAGCCACTCCTTGAAAACCCCATGGGGCAGTTCTACCCTGTCCTATAGGGTCGCTATGAGTTGGAATGGACTCAACGGCAATGAGTTTTCTTGGCTTACTGCTATTTAAGGAGTCCCTGGGTGGTGCAAATGGTTAAATGCTCTCGCCTGCTAAACTAAAAATTGGAGATTTGAGTTTACTACTCCGAGGCCCCTGGGCTTAAAGGCTAGGTGATCTACTTCTGATCTTCACGGCCACTGAAAACCATATGGAGTGCACGTGGGGTTGCCAATGGATTGGAATTGGCTACTCCGCAACTGTTGTTTGTTTTGTTTACTGCTATTTAAATTGGGAATTAAACCTGGGAAACCACTAGCTAAAAAGCATTAGCTTAAATGCAATGCAGCGTACGTCAAGGTTTAGTTCCACTTGTATTTGGGGCATAAGCTAAGCAGTTTTAGATTTCGTAGAGACAACTTTGCTTCTCCAGGCATTTCTCTGGGTGCTGGAGTCAAAGGCAGAATGCCGGCCTTCCTGAATTGGGAATTTACTCTACAATGATAATGGCTGATTTCAAGGAAGGAATGCAGGTGAGAGCAATGTGACCGCATGACGTTTGGAGACACTGATCAGCAGGGACGACTGAGCCGCAGGAGTGGGTGCCCCTTTTCTTCCCACCCCTCCTAGTGGTGTTGCATTCTAGGGGAGCCAGCTGTCCAGCAGGAGAAGGGCCAACACGCCACCGAGTCCTGCTCTCTAGTAGCAGAACCGTCCCATGCTTGACAGTCTTTGGAAGTATTTCACCCTGGGTCAGGGGGGACCTGTTGCCAGCGAGTCAATTCCAACTCATAGCCACCCTAAAGGACAGAGTAGAACTGCCCCATAGAGTTTCCAAGGAGCTCCTGGTGGACTCAAACTGCAGACCTTTTGGTTAGCAGCCGCAGCTCTTAACCACTAGGCCACCAGGTTTTCCTTCACCACTGGATTAGAGAAAGATCAGCCATCAAAAAGCCATTTCAAGTCAAAGCTCAGAAGGGCTTTTTGAATTTGTGCAAAGGCAGCTTTGATATTGTTTTAACCAATCTGATGGAATGTTTTCGGAACACTTCTGCCCGGTTCCTATACTAACCCTGTAGTAGGGTGATAGGGGGCCTCTCTTCTGCTGTAGCCATAGAGAAAGCTGTGTCTCCAGCCTGTCTGTATTTTCTGAAACCTTCCATTCTTCTGTAGTGTGGCTAGATTTTACCTTTCTACTGGCTTGAACAGAAAATTAAAACACACTCCTGAGTTCCAAGTGTCTTTGGTGGTGCAGAATGTAAACACCATCAATACTATCAAGCTCTCAGCATAAGTTGAATACTTCCAGAACTAATGGCTGCCAGAAACTTCCCACCGGCCCAGGAAAGGGTCACTGCAATTTAACTTGCCTGTCAGCCTCTGTGGCTGGTTTGGGGGTGCATGTGTGGCAGAAGGAGGCGGATAGCCTTTAAAATCCATTGGAGGTCAATGTATTCCATTATGTACGGAGTGCTTCCAATTCAGTTTTAACCTTTGATGAAATTTGCAGTGTTGGAATTTTTTATGCTAGAGCAGACAGGAAATTACAGGTGCAACTCATTTCGGTTTTGACGTATAATCACTGCGGGCCCCCTGAATTTTTATATGAAATTATCTCTTTAACTTGAGTGTAAGGTGTCAGAAGTCTGTAGCTTCTCTCTGTAATGTACATTAATAGGTAATATTGATTAAAAAAAAAAAAAATGGGATTAATTACGGGGGGAAAAAACCCCAGCTCTTTTCTCAGCCCTTATCTAGTGTTTGGAAAGATTTGAGGGCCCCCTTGTGGCTGGAATATACCTCAACTGAAACGGATGCAAAGCTTTTTTTTTGTTGTTTTTTGGTTATATTTGTTTGTTTACTTGTTGGCTTTGAATTGTGTTTTTCACTTCGTTTAGAATAGCATCAACGTGATTCGTGTCATATGTCATTTCTAAGGAGGACACAGAGATGGTAAACCAAAACCAAATCAAACCCAGTGCTGTCGAGCGGATTCCGCCTCATAGCAACCCTGTAGGACAGAGTAGAACTGCCCCATAGAGTTTCCAAGGAGCGCGGGGCAGATTCAAACTGCTGACCCTTTGGTTAGCAGCCGTAGCACTTAACCACTACCCCACCAGGGTTTCCACAGAGATGGTAGCAGGTGTCAATTTGAAGAGGATAAAACCCCTTATTTTCTTCTGATTATTGTCCTCAGATTCTTACCATCAAAAGAAATAAGAAGTGGAGAGGGAGCATGTCTAGGGAAGCTCAAAAAGCAAGAGAATTACACGTGCATTATTCTGCTTCTGAAGGAATACCCCTCCCTGAATTTTTAAGCCATGTATTGCTTGCACAAATGGAAAGGTCACCACTCACAACACCTAGCTGCATTTGTTTTGAACATTTTAAAGAATAATTTCTCAGATTTACATATAGCAAAGGAAACCGTGAAAATAAGTCTTCCCAATTTCAGTGTTTTAAAATCCCTAAGAGATGAATGTTGAAAGCCATTACTCCTCTCATGCTTCAATCATGCCTGGAGAAAAATATTTGCAACTTAAGGTCACTGAGCTCAGCACTTGAATTGATGAAGAAAGACCCTGAGGCAAAGTTTAGACAGACAAATTGATTTTTCCCCCCTCCTGGGAGATTTAAATTATCGTGCATATATTTTTTTTCTAGATTTATGCCTTTGCTTTATTAATTAGGCAGAATTACAGCCCTGCCTGGGAGAGGACAGCAGCTGAGAGCTCACTGGGTGTCCATGTGGTCAGCTGGCCTTCTGAAGGGAGCTCATGCTATTGTGGTGAATGAGTAGATTCCGGCGAGAATCTGATTAGAGCTCTGCGCTGCTCCCGGAATCATTTGGCTTCCCCTCAATTCGTTTGTGAAGGGACACTATTATCTACTCACAAATGAATCAGTAGCCCTTCCCCTTGTTCCTAGCACAGAGAAAAACGTCACTCATGGGAGCTGAAGAAGAAAAATGAAAGAGAAAATGAAAGAGAAAACCCAATGTTTGTGCCAATATAGAACATAGGAAAGATAAAGATGGTGTCTGGTCTAGGTCCCCTTCAGTGTGCAGGTGTAATGAGCACAAACAGCAGCCACTCGGCTTGGTAGGCGGTAAGAGAGGAGACCGGGGCGCACAGGTAACGCTGGCCAGGCTGAGGTACAGAGCGGCAGTCACGTCATTCTTGAGGAACGGTTGAAAATTTCAAGCCCTTACACCATCTTTCTTGATCTTGTTCAATAGGGAGCTCTTGCCATGTGTATGATCCTTTAAGAATATGCATGAACATCCACCAGGGTTGTATCGAAAGGACTCAGGAGCCATCTTGAACAACTCCCGGTTAAACCCGTTGCTGTGGAGTCAAATTTGACTCTGACCTTATAGGATAGAGTAGAACTGCCCCATAGTGTTTCCAAGAAGCTTCTGATGGATTTGAACCATTGACCTTTTGGCTTGCAGCCTAACTCTTAACCACTGCACCATGAGGGCTCCAAATAAACTACCCCTGGTCAAAAACTGGATAACTTGAGTATCAATAAGGGTAATAACTGCAATGTTTTGAAACTTCCTAAATATGTTTAGATTCATGAGTTCATAAGGATACAAAAACAAACCAGAAAGCCCCTTTGGAAAATTCTATGAAAGTAACCTATTATTTTGAAAACCAGTAAATAAAATGAAAGAATCAAACACTTCTCTGCCTTTCTGACATAAACGATACTTCAGGGTACCAAATAGTTGATAAAGGGAAGTGCCATGGATTGAATTGTGTCCCCCCCAAAATATGCGTCAACTTGGTTAGGATATGATTCCCAGTATTGTGTGGCTGCCCCCCATTTTGTGGTTGCAATTTATGTTGAAAGGATTAGGGTGGGATTGTAACACCACCCTTACCCAGGTCACCTCCCTGATCCAAGGTAAAGGGAGTTTCCTTGGGGTGTGGCCTGCACCACCTTTTATCTCTCAAGAGATAAATGGAAAGGGAAACAAGCAGAGAGTTGGGGACTTCATACCACCAAGAAAGCAGCACCAGGAGCAGAGCGCATCCCTTGGACCTGGTGTTCCTGAGCCTGAGAAGCTTCTCGACCAGGGAAAGATTAAAGACAAGGAACTTCCTCCAGAGCAGACGGAGACAGAAAGCCTTCCTCTGAAGCCAATGCCCTGAATTTGGACTTGTAACCTACTAGACTGTGAGAAAATAAATTTCTCTTTGTTAAAGCCATCCACTTGTGGTATTTCTGTTATGGCAGCACTAGATGACTAAGACAGGAAGTTTCTGTTTATAGACACATTACAGCTAATAAATGAAGAAGACTTAATGGAATTAGGATATCACCATTTAGCTACCCCAATGAAATATTGTACCTAGGCAATAATCACCAGTGACGATTAGCATCACAAAAAGAGAGACCACCAAACATTACGTGTCTCCAGATGGGAGTCAGCAACACTGCCTACTTAGAAATAAGAGTTTATTTCAAAATGACTTGTACACAGCCTCAATAATTACATGAAGGTATGTCCATGTCTGGCTAGTTTTCCTGGCTCCCTCTTTTCAAAACATAACCTGTTGCCGTCAACTCACATCTGATTCAGAGCAATCCTATAGGACATAGTACTGCCCCTCCACTGCTGACCTTTTGGTCAGCAGCTGAGCTCTTAACCACTGTGCCACCAGGGCTCTTAAGACAGCATGGAGTAGGCAAAAGATGACTACACAGTCAGTAACTTGAGGTCAGGCTGTATATTGTTGCCATTATATCCCAAGGATCCAGCAAGGTTTTTAATGTGAAATGCATAATCAACAAATATTTTCAAATAAATTAATAAGCTAGGATATAAAAGTCTCAGTTCCACCATACTTTAGTTCTTTGACCTTGGGAAAGTCATTCTATATCTCTGAATATCAGTTTCCTCATCTTTCAAATAGGAATAAGTAAGCAAAGTGTTTTGAAAACTGTAGCATATTACACAGATATATTTTTTAAAAGCTCAAGAGGCTGGTCTTTTTTTTTTTTATTAACATGACTTTTTAAATATTTGCAATTTTATTATACTTGGGTGGTTTCTGAGGCCCGACATTCCTAGAAAAAGGGAGGATGTTGAAGTGGAGGATATATCCATTTGCTGAGGGTCTGCTATGCATCAGCTGCTGCTGGACCCTTTATATTCATTGTTTCACTCATTAATTCTCACATCGCTGTGGTTCAGTGGTAGACTTCTCACCTTCCATGCAGGAGACCCAGGTTTGATTCCTGGCCAGTGAACCCCATGCACAGCCTTCAGCCGTCTGTCAGCAGAGGCTTTTGTGTTGCTAGGATGCTGAAATAAGGAGCCCTGGTGGCCTGGTGGTTAAGTGCTTCTTAACCAAAAGGTCAGCAGTTCCAGCCCGCTAGTCTCTCTGCAGAAGAAAGATGTGGTAGTCTGTTTCCGGGCAGTTCTACTCCGTCCTATAGGATCACTATGAGTCACAATCAACTCAATGGTACACAACAACAACATGATGCTAAACAGGTTTCATCAGCGCTTCCAGACTATGATGGACTAGAGAGAAAGGTTCAATGAAAAGTCTATGGATCACAATGGTACAATCCTCAATCAATCATGGTGATAGTGCAGAAATGAGCAGTATTTTGCTCTGTTGTGCATAGAGTCACCAGGAGTTAGTGTCCAACTCTACAACAGGTAACAACAACATTTACTTGCGGTAGCTAAGGCTCCAAGATGTCGCTAAGCTACCCAAGTCACACAGAAAGGGAAGTGGTCCTGAAATTGGAACCCAGGTCTTTCTGATTTCAAAACCGTCTTCTTACCACTGCACCTTATATGAAGTTTCTAAAATGCTGTAAGTTATACGCTCAAGCTCTGCCCAAATGAATACAGCTTAACTTGTACTTTCCTTGAATCTTCTCATTCTGAAAAAAGGCTTTGGAACAGCCAGCTTCAGGACCCAGCAACTTCCTTTGAACACTCCTCTGAGTCTTTGTAGCATTGTGTTCAAAAAAGACCTACTTTAAAGCCAGAAAGAGAGTTATGGCATTGTGTGCGCTTGGGCTTTATCTGAATTCTCCTCACAGCTATTTCCAACCATCCTTTGTTGTCCTGAGATGACCAGTTTTTGGCTCCTAGATTCCTTGGGAGCGTTAGAAACTAATGCAACTGCAGTAATACCCCTTGTCTCGAGTACCCTTTCCTCAAGCTTAAATTTGTCATCAGTGGGTATGCTGAGCTTAGGAAAATTGTTTCTATGACTTCTTCTAAACTGTAAATATCTAGAGGGCCCTCTGGACTTGTCCAGTCCTGTGGCCAAGATGAGCCGGAAGCCCGGTGTTCCTTTTGCTTCTCTGTCTACCCCTAACCCTGCAAAATGCTGTCTCTTTTTGTCTCCGACTGCCTACCCACAGGGGAACACAAATCCCTTACCCTGAAGGGCTCAGTTAGCCCCTAGGGTTTGAGTTCAACAAACCCTGGGCCACTGTACCATAAAGTCACAAACTGCATTCCTAAGACAGCTTGGCTCTTAGGAGGTGCTGGAAGTGACTGACAAAACTATCACTTTGTGAAATCACAGACACTGTGTAAAAGCCTATGCAACTCAAAAGAGTGTTTTGATGAGGAGATTGGTTAATGCAAATACAGCACTAGAGCAGCACTTGGGCGTGGTGGAAGTAAGCATTCGATCAATAGTAGCCATCATTGGTCCGGTTATGAATATCAGTGCTTGTTTTACATGGACCTTTCCATACTTCAAGTTAGCTTGCTTAAGGAGTGGCCTCCAAGGCACTCTATTTCTTTGAGAACTGGGAAAGGGTAGAGTCAGGTGGGGATCGCTCAGGCATTATGTTTTATTTGCTAAAATGATTGCTCAGTACTAATAACAGAACCTAAGAAAATCCATTTATGTAAGATGAATGAACCGTTTATGAAAGAATATGGCAAAATCCTGTGAGCGGCCATCTAAGATACTTCACTGGTCTCACTCCTTTGGGAGCGCAGGAGAATGAAGAAAACTAAAGGGAAAGATTAGTCCAAAGGATTAATGGACCACAACTACCACGGCCTCCACCAGACTGAGTCCAGCACAACTAGCTGGTGCCCGGCTACCACCACTGACTGCTCTGACAGGAATCACAATGGAGGGTCCCAGGTAGAGCTGGAGAAAAATGTAGAGCAAAATTCTAACTCACAGAAAAAGACCAGACTTACTAGTCTGACAGAGACTGGAGAAACTCTGAGAGTATGGCCCCAGACACCCTTTTAGTTCAGTAATGAAGTCACTCCTGAGGTTCACCCTTCAGCCAAAGATTATACAGGCCCATGAAAGAAAATGGGACTAAAGGGGCACACCAATCCAGGGGCAAGGACGAGAAGGCAGGAGGGGACAAGAAAGTTGGTAATAGGGAACCCAAGGTCGAGAAAGGAGTGTGTTGACATATTATGGAATTGTTAGCCCATGTCAAAACAATACGTGTACTGTTTAACGAGAAGCTGGTTTGTTCTGTAAACCTTCTTCTAAAGTACATTAAAAGAATATGGGAAATCTGGGCAGAGATTTTTTTTTTTTTAATCTCATTATGCTTCAGGAGAAGGTATATCAAAGCTGTTAGGTATAAACCTAAATGATGGGACATTTGCCTTCCTCTTAGATATCCCAATTTACTTCTTTTTCTTTCCAAATTGGCCAGCTCTAAACAGCTGCAATGGAGACACCTCTTTCCTGCCACCCTGTATAATTCTCACATTCCCTAAAAGCAGCACCTGAGAAATTAGCGGAGAAGAAAGCAAGGCTGAACACGAATGGCCCGATAACGCAATCTCAGTGTACTATCTGGTGTTCTGCGTTGCGGGGCAGGGATTAGAGCTGCAAGCGGGGCTGCATTGGGCCTTATCTCACTCCGGGGTGGCTCCAGGCTTCAGGTGGATACCCGCCGCATAAACCACAGCTTTGCAAAGCGCCTAGAGCCGTCCGCGTGCCCAAATCCCAGGGACACAACGCAAAGCAGGGGGCCTCTGAACCAAATAATCGCTGAAGTCTCTGAATAATGCATGAGAGCAGGACCTTCCCTGGCACATTTGAAACTGTGCTGGGAGGAACTGCACTCAGCAAGATAGCAAAAACAGGCCCCTGGAACATGCATCCCTGAAACTTATTCTTGCAGCAGCCACTTGAGGGGAAGTGAAAGCAAATGTGACAACCATCTGAAAATCAGGGCATTTTAGAGAGTCTGAGGCTCACAGGCTTGGTGTCAGTACAAAGCAGCAGTGTGGCAGGGTTTTAAATGTTACCTTATTAATAAATTTGTCTCTTCATCTAAGGAGGTGGGACTGAATGGTCATCATTGAGAAATGACCGATATAGCCCAAGAGCAATGTAGTCCATGCTTCTGTTTGTTTATCATAGTATCACGTGTGGCTTCACATGATTTAAGTTCACTGCCGCCAAGACCTTGCAGAAAAACTGCATCTCAACAGGCCTTTTCCTTGAGGACTGGCACCAAATACAGTCAGGTGAGGGACCTCCGTCTTTCTGATCCAGATGTCAGCTTTCATATGGCTGCAGCCCTGATGAGTGGATTGGATTTCACAGATGTTTAGTTTCTAATTTGATATTCCAGCTGCTCATTAAATGTAAAATAAACAAATCCTTACCACCACATCACAGCCTCAACTTGGCCGCCCCAGATTGTTCACCTAAGGGCCATGCACTGCCCAGGGCACATTGCTGGTCCACCCTGTATCACAGCCCTGCCCTTGGCTTTCAGGTGGCCATGGCCCTGGCACCCTATGATGTCAAGGCCTTGTGGAATGGCCCTGTCCTGGCATACACTGACTGGAGTATATGCTGACAGAACCTATATTCAGACATTTTGACAATGAAATGGGCAATTTTTTTCACACAGGAATTCTATTCCTTGGAATTTATTCTCTGCACAAATATTTATGACCTAGGAGGCTCACCAGATTATTGTGTAAAAGAGCCTCCTCCCCCTACCCCCTGGCCAATGGAATCAGCCTTGTTATCCAAAAGTGGGAAATTGGGCACATAAATTATGGTACATCCATAATTGGAATCTTATAATCTTACAAAAGAACATAAAAATCCTCATGAGATGGACTGACATACAATAGCCTCAACAATGGGCTCAAACATATCAAAGATCATGGAGATGGTGCAGGGCTGGGCAATGTGCAGCTTGTTATACATCAAGGTGCCTTCAGTCAGAGCTGACTTGATGGTAACTAACAACAACAATATTGAAGAACATTGTACTATTGTGCAATAATATTAAATAAAATATATGTTAAAGTTTAAAAAGGTTAAAATTATAGTGTATACTATAATCTCAAGTTTGTAACAGATATGTAAATATATATATGTGTGTGTGTATATGGAATGTATGTGTCTCTGTGTGTATATATATATAGGTATGCATATATATACCAGAAAACCCAAAACCACACCTTCCTGTCGATTGCAACTCATAGCGATCCTATAGGATAGAGTAGAACTGCCCTACAGGGCTTCCAAGGCTGTAATCTTTATGGAAACAGACTACCACATCTTCTGTACATATAGAGAGAGAGAGAAAGCCCTGGCAGTGCCGTAGTTAAGTGCTTGGCTGCTGACCCAGAGTCCAGTGGTTCAAACCCACCAGCTGCTCCATGGGAGAGAGACGTGGCAGTCTGCTTCCTTAAAGATTTGCAGCCTTGGAAACCCTATGGAGCAGTTCTATTCTGTCCTGTAGAGTCTCTGTGAGTCAGAATCAACTCGAGGGCAACAGATTTTTTTTGTGTGTATATATATATATTTGAGTGAGGTGATCATTAATTTTTATTTTCTTCTCTTTTTTCAGTCTTGCAATTCCTAGATTTCCCAAATTTTTTATAATGAGAAAGAATTGCATTTCTAAACTGGAGGATAAAAAACATTCAATTATTAAAAAAGAAAGAAAGAAGAAAGGCAAAACTAACTAAATCCAAATTTTTCTCCCTTTAAGTTATCAAGTACACAGTAAGAAAAGGGATGCTGAACCTAGCTTCTACTCCTGAGGGAATCCGTGTGGATGTCGCTCTCACTCTGTCTCACCCACTGAGGGAGCCCTGGGGACGCTCCTCTCACTCTGTCTTACCCTCTGAGGGGAGCCCTGTGGGTGTGACTCTCACTCTGTCTTACCCACTGAGGAGAGCCCTAGAGGCGTCCCTCTCACTCTGTCTTAACCTCTGAGGGGAGCCCTGTGGACGTCCCTCTCACCTTTGTCCTACCCACTGATGGGAGACCTGAGGGTATCCCTCTCACTCTGTCTGTCCCACTGAGAGGACCCCTGTGGGTGTCCCTCTCATTCTGTCTTACCCAGTGAGGGGACCCCTGTGGTTGTCCTTCTCGCTCTGCCTTACCCCCTGAGGGGAGCTCTGTGGGTGTCCTTCTCACTCTGCCTTACCCTCTGAGGGAAGGCCTGTGGGCGTTCCTCTCACTCTGTCTTACCCACTGAAGAGTCAAGGTCTCTGGATAGTATGTAAAATGAAAATGGCTTTGCTGAAAGGGTCTGACTGCTTTGCCAGACTCTGTGAGAAAGGAGTGAGGGCCCTTGGTGCAGGTTGTGTGGCTTCTGTGTGAGGTAAGATAACAACCTGTGTGTGTCACCATTTTCTCATCATAATACCGGACATCCTTGGAACCAGTCGCTCTGACACACACCATTGTCGGGCTCCTAAAGTTCTTTATTATGATACTTAACAATCATAGTTCCCCATTTCCCATTTGCTTAGAACATCATTCTTAAATTCCTTAATTTGTTTTCAAGGCTTGAATCAAAGGCCTTTTCATCACGGTGTCAAAGGGCAGTCTGATTGCTAAGCTGTAACTGCTGCAGTTCCCCCTATCAGATACAGCGCAGTGCAGATAATGCTCTATTGAAATAATGAAGAATGGGCAGGCAGTAATGAGTGCGCCGCACTAAAGAGAGTTGAGGAATTAATTCCAGTCTGGACGTCTCCAGCACACAGTGCAGAAGTGCGGACAGAAGCTCAGTTTCACTTTAAAAACTGCAAGCTTATGTTTAAGACTTCCAGGTCTCCCATTTCCCTGTGTAGGCGCCATGGTGAGGATGAAAACTCTCCTTCAGGGGCACTGCAGGTTGGCCTTACAAGTCTTACAGTGTTTTCGCAAGACTCAAAAACTCTCAGCTTTGGTAAACCTGGGCTGTGTAGGGAAAACCCATGTCAAAGTCTGTAGAGCAAAAGGACTTAGAAGAAATTCATTATTTCCTGCACATTTCACAAGATCTAGAGTCCCTGGATGGTGTAAATGGTTAATGTACTTGGCTGCTAACCAAAAGGTTGGAAATTTGAATCTACTGAAAGGCCCAGCAATCTACTTTTGAAAAATCTGCCATTGAAAGCTCTAGGGAGCACAGTTCTTCTCTGAAACACATGGGGCTGCCGTGGGTTTGAATCAACTCCATGGCAACCTGTAGGTAGGTAGGTAGGTCGATCCACAAGGTCTAGGCTAAAGGAAACGTTAATCCTGTGTCACCTTTGTTGTTTAAGGCACCAATGAGTTCAGTTTACTGGGGATATCACCCTCAGAATATCATGAATAGCAGTTGATGAAATTTATATACTTATTCATCCTACAAACATTGAACTCAACATCCACTACATGTAATGTTGTGAGGGATGAAAGATGAGCAAGGCAAGGTTCCCTCTCTCAGGTTGCATAAAACCCATTTAAGTGATAAGGCATGTTCAGTGGTCACTATGATGAAGATAAAGTGTTAGAGGCACAGGTTTTAGGTCGAGAGGTCCCTTCCACTGAGGGCATCATGGGTGGCTCGATGGAGGTATTTTTAGTTGATCTGGTTTTTATGAATGGATAGAACTTGTGTGGAGATATTAATTTTGTTGCTTGGTTTTATAAGGGTTAAGCTGGGAGTAGAAGGAAATATTTCACAAGGGTGAATTGAAAACATATTTATCAACCCTCCCCTGTGACCTAGCATTACGTAAGTTCTTTCAGATGTGTTCTATTTGATAAGCAAGTCACAACCTTATAAAATATTTTTTTAATCACCACAACCAAAATGATCCCAGTGACTTATACTCCTCATTCTACCATTTTGATTAGGATACTAGTAGAGGTAGCATCTTTTCTATGGCAGTGTTGAAAGGGAATGATTAGATAGGAGGGAAGGAGCAAATATCTAGTAGGAAATAGTGGTATAGAGAAAGCTGACACTAAGAAGGGGGAGAGGCCAATGACAGATGGGTGTATAAATGGCTTGAATCTGTCCTTGATTTCTTCTTATCAGCAACCATGGTTCTGGGTTTTTCCCTGCAGGTCTTTAACCATGGCTGCTGAATGTTTCTCCTGGTCTCCACCTACTTTCTTCTTGTTGTTGTTGTTAGCAGCCATCAGTTCACTCTGACTCATGGTAACCTGTGTACAGTAGGATGAAACATTGCCCAGTCCTGTGCCATCTCCACAATCATTGCTGTGCTCAAGTTCATCATTGCACCTATTGTGCCAATCCATCTCACCAAGGGTCCCCCTCACCCTCTTGGCCCTCTTCTTCACCAAACATGATGCCTTACTCTAGCAACTGATCCTTCCTAATGACCTGTCCAAAGCAAGTGAGTTTAAGTTCTCTTTCATTAGCTAATTTTTGAAAGTGGATCACTAGGCCTTTCTTCCCAAGTATAGAAGCTTCTCTGAAACCTGTCCATCATGGGTGACCCTGCTGGTATTTGAAATTCCAATGGCATAGCTTCCAGCATCATATCAACATGCAAGCCACTACAGTACAACAAACTTGACAGATGGCTATCTACTTTAGACCATCTTTAACACTATTGCTAAATAAATCATCGTAAATCAACAATTTCCCCATTTTAGCTGTTCGAAGTTGCATGCAGAGTCCATGGCAATTTGGTCCCAACATCTGGTTCTAACTTATGCCTCTTTCTAGTCATTCATTAAACAAATATTTAGTAAGATGCACACTGTGAAATTTCTGGTCTACTCAGGTTAGTCTTCTCTCTGTTTCTTAAATATTTCCAATTTATTCCTTACCTTCATAATTTTTTAATGCCTTTTTTCTACCACCTCAGCGCCCCCCCCCCCCCCCCCGCCAATACTTGAGGGCATTTTATTTTTTTTATGTCCTCCACATTTCCTGGAGCAGTTCCTTACACATAGCAAACCATCAATAAACCTGTGTTAATTAAATGATTTGCTAGTTATTAAGGGAGCAATTATACAATAAATTGCTCAGTGAAGCATGGGTTCTTGAAGCAGTAGGGGAGAAAACCAATAATTTAACATTAAAAAAAAATAATAAAAATAAACCTCATCGCTACTAATTACCTTTTGTATGAAGTAGTCTACTTTGTACCCTTAAGTCTACATTGACTCTCTTTGCACATGAACCATCACAATTAAATCACACATGCATTTGAAGATTATGTATATGTTTTTGCTATTTACACAGATTTTATATATGCAAAAAAAGTATCAGATTAATTTAAGGGAGATAAAGAAGGCACATATATCAAAGGCAATATCAACCTTAGTTATTAAAATATATCTAATGCAATGATCAGATATATTTTTTTATAAATAATTTTTATTGTGCTTTAAGTGAAAGTTTACAAATCAAGTCAGTCTGTCACATATAAACTTATATACACCTTACTACATACTCCCACCTACTCTCCCCCTAATGAGTCAGCCCACTCCCTCCTTCCAGTCTCTCCTTTCATGACCATTTTGCCAGTTTCTAACCCTCTCTACCCTCCCATCTCCCCTCCAGACAGGAAATGCCAACACAGTCTCAAGTGTCCACCTGATAAAAGTAGCTCACTCTTCATCAGCATCTCTCTCCAACCTATTGTCCAGTCCCTTCCATGTCTGATGAGTTGTCTTCGGGAATGGTTCCTGTCCTGGGCCAACAGAAGGTTTGGGGACCATGACCGATGGGATTCTTCTAGTCTCAGTCAGACCATTAAGTCTGGTCTTTTTATGAGAATTTGGGGTCTGCCTCCCACTGTTCTTCTGCTCCTTCAGGGGTTCTCTGTTGTGCTCCCTGTCAGGGCAGTCATCGGATGTGGCCGGGCACCATCTAGTTCTTCTGGTCTCAGGATGATGTAAGTCTCTAGTTCACGTGGCCCTTTCTGTCTCTTGGGCTCATAGTTATCATGTGACCTTGGTGTCCTTCATTCTCCTTTGATCCAGGTGGGTTGAGACCAATTGATGCATCTTAGATGGCCGCTTGTTAGCATTTAAGACCCCAGACGCCACACTTCAAAGTGGGATGCAGAATGTTTTCCTAATAGAATTAATTTTGCCAATTGACTTAGAAGTCCCCTTAAGCCATAGTCCCCAAACCCCTGCCCTTGCTCCGCTGCCCTTCGAAGCATTCAGTTTATCCTGGAAACTTCTTTGCTTTTGGTCCAGTCCAGTTGAGCTGACCCTCCCTGTATGGAGTATTGTCTTTCCCTTCACCTAAAGTAGTTCTTATCTACTAATCAGTAAATAACCCTTTCCCACCCTCCCTCCCTCCTCCCTCTCATAACCACAAAAGAATGTGTTCTCAGTTTGTACTATTTCTCAAGATCTTATAATAGTGGTCTTATACAATATTTGTCCTTTTGCATGATTGGATATATTTTAATAGCTAATATATACCACCAATTACTCATATACAAATTCAAGTTAAAGCTGAAGAAAACTAGAGCAAGTCCATGAGAGCCAAAATACGACCTTGGGTGTATCCTGCCCGAATTTAGAGACTATCTCAGAAATAGATTTGACGCGTTGAACCCTAATGACCGAATACCAGATGAGTTAGGGAATGACATCAAGGACATCATATAGGAAGAAGGCCAAAGGTTATTAAAAAGACAAAAGAAAACACCAAAATGTATGTAAGAAGAAACTCTGAAACTTGCTCTTCAACATCAAGTAGCTAAAACAAAAGGAAGAAATGATGAAGTAAAAGAGCAGAACAAAAGATGTCACAGGGCAGCTCCACAAGATGAAGTAAAGTATTATAGTGAAATGTGCAAAGACCTGGAGTTAGAAAACCAAAAGGGAAGAACACACTTGGCATTTCTCAAGCTGAAAGAACTGAAGAAATAATTTCACCCTGGAGTTGCAATATTGAAGGATTCTATGGGCAAAAAATTAAATGACACAGGAAGCACCAAAAGAAAATGGGAGGGATGCACAGAGTCACTATACCAAAAAGAATTGGTCGATGTTCAACCATTTCAGGAGGTAGCGTGTGACCAAGAACCAGTGGTACTGAAGGAAGAAGTCCAAGCTGCACTGAAGGCATTGGCACAAAACAAGGTTCCAGAAATCAGTGGAATACCAATTGAAATGTTTCAACGAACAGATGCAGCACTGGAGGTGCCCACTTGTCTATGCCAAGAAATATGGAGGGCAGCTGCCTGGCCAACCAACTGGAAGAGATCTGTATTTGTAGCCATTCCAGAGAAAGACGATCCAAATGAATGCAGAAATTATTGAACAACGTCATTAACATCACACACAAGTAAAATTATGCTGAAAATCTTTCAAAACCATTGCAGCAGTATATCAACAGAGAAATTCAAGCCAGATTCAGAAAAGGGTGTGGAATGAGGGAAATCATTGCTGACAGCAGATGGATCATGGCTGAAAGCAGAGAATACCTGTGACATCTTTTGTTCAGCGCTTTTACTTCATCATTTCTTCCTTTTGTTTTAGCTACTTGATGTTGAAGAGCAAGTTTTGGACATGTTGTCCAGACTAGTCCCTGGAAAATGACATCGTGCTTGGTAAGGTAGAGAGTCAGAGAAAAAGAGGAAGACATCTTAATGAAATGGACTGACACAGTGGCTGCAACGATGGGCTCAAGCATAACAACGATTATGAGGATGGTGCAGGAATGGGCGATGTTTCATTTTGCTGCACGTAGGGTTGCTATGAGTCAAAACTGACTCGACGGCACCTAACAACAACAATATAAGCATTTTATTTTACGTAACTTGCCTGTTGCCATCGAACCGATTCCAACTCTAGCGACCCCATAGGTCAGAGTAGAACTGCCCCGTAGTGTGTCCAAGGAGTGGCTGGTGGATTCAAACTGCCAACCTTTTGGTTAGTAGCTGAGCGCTTAACCATTGTGCCACCAGGGTTCTTTGTTTGACATAGGAATCATTTACTGAACATCTTGTGTGAGCAGGAATGTGTTAGGTGCTGCCTCCATACCTTCAGTATCAATTCAGCCTATAATAAAATACTTAAATTATTTGGTACTACTAAAATCTGCAACTTTCTTTTGTAGGCCTTACTTGTTCAACAACAGAGGAGAGGAAGCAGTATCATTTGTGAAAGGGTGAAACAAAGAGTGTTAGATGCTGTGGGATGTGAGGCCTAAGGCAAAATTACCAAAATGGAACTTAAAGGGTGGGTGGGACCAGGACCATCGCATGCTAATTAATAGCTTAGTAAGTGATACAGCAAACCCAAAGGGCCAGAAATGTCAGGGAAGTTGAATGTGAACCTTGACCTGGGCTAGGAAAGATGGGCACAGTTCAGATGAGCAAAGAAGCAGGGACGGCCTTCAAAGTGAAGGAAGGCAGCAATGCCCTTGTTTTGTACTTAGGATTTTTTAACTTGATGCCCTTGGAGCGGAGCAAGACACCGAAGGGGTTTTAAACCAGCCTGAAACTGTGCACTCTTTCTTTGAATGTTACTAAGCTATGAGGGCCCACGTAATAATCATCAGTTACAATGGTTACTGACCTAACCAAGGCACATGGTTCCCTTAATCTTTCTGAGTACACAGGTATTTGCCATTATGACCCTGGGGCCACAAGAACTACATTCTTAAAGAGCTGCAATTGCCTTACGGACAATCTTAAATGAATTCACACAGGATCTCAGTGAAGAAGGTGGTAAATGGAAGGCCTGCTGACAGGATGCTGTCACCAAGACAAACAAGGTCATCTGTCTCAGGGATTATTCCGGTCCAGAGAGATGGGCAGAACATTTCCTTAACTTGCTAGTTAGCATTTCTCTCTCTTTACTAAGATGATTAATTACCTGAAAGCCCCTTGAGGACGATGTCTTAGCAGTCTTGGAGTTCTCAAATGCATAGTTCTGGTGTTTGGCAAATAGAGGGGTCTCAGCTGATGTTTGGAGAATTAAGAAATTGATGAATGAATAGATGAGAGGGGAGGAGAAGTTTGGTTATTTTTCCAAATCTAGGGAGGGTATAGGCTAATTGTAAGTGTATATGCATGAACAAGTGATATTCTGCTTAGGTTTTGAAGACTGAGTCAAAAGGTTTGACTTTCTGGAACGGAAGGAGTCAGTGAAGACCCTCTGTTCTGTGGCCACAACAGCTCGTGGGTATTGCTTGTCCTTCTTCTCTACTCTTTGTTTCACCCTTTTAAAAATGATTTTTTTTTCCAATTCTTTCACTGTGCTGTTGAACAAGTTAGGCCTATGAGAGAAAGTTATACTTTCAAACCCTTTTAGTACTTCCATCACAGGCAGAATTTATATCAAACTATGGAGTCAGAAGAAAATGAGTTTCTATTGTTTGAGAGTGGGAGGAGAATCCTGAAACCGGAGCAGATCTTATAAACACTGAAGGGAGTGTGTGGCCTGGAGAGGAACATCATTTAATCACTGACTTTTTACAGTTTTCTTTCTGAAAGCAGAGAAGCAAATAGAGATGAGGGGGAAAAAAAAGAATTAATCAAATTGTAAGTTGTTTTTTCCTTCTATAGCTGGGGCCTATTGGTTTAATTTTACTATTTTCTCTCTATTTTGACTTCTTTGTAGGATTGAAGCAAACCAATGAAAAGCCCATGAGAATATAAATGACTACAACAGTTCTCAAATGCTGTTAGCCACTCAACACGAGAACCATGAGATGGAATAGCTTTGTACTCATTGAATATAAACATCCCACTAGCACACTTCTCTCTCTTGACTTCAGAGTTTGTTTTAGCTACAGGTGGGCCCCTTACCTATTTGGCTGATAGAACTCACAGCCATTTTTTTTAATGCATAGAAGTATCGCCCTACAGTTTGGCTTGCCATTTTTTAGAGCAATGATAAAGCGGAATTTGAAACCAAGAGCATCCTAAGCCTAAATCAGCTTCAGTCATCTTTGAGATTCTATAGGTTTTCGATGGAATGAAGGTGCCAGAAAGTCTATGGCCAATTTTACCATGTAAGGCAAAAGCATATTCCCATAAAGGCTGCACTTAATCCTTTATATCACTGACCTTTGTAATTGTCAGCCCTAAAGGCCGTTAGCTGTTATGATTGTTTTTAAAATTTGAATCTTAAGTAAATTTAAAACACATAAATGAGGCTTTATATTTTGTTTAAATTCTTTTATGTTTTCTATTTTGTTCAGTTAATAGGTAAATGAATAATTTCTTTTATAAGTGTCAGCACAAAGTTGATTCCTGTAAGGCAGAGATTAAAGATGTCCCAAAGTCCAGCTTTTCCAAACTGCTATACCACTCCATCATCTCTAACATTAACTACTCCGTCTCCTCTCAGTATTCTCTCTCCTGCCCTTAGGTTCCATAATTAGCTGCAACGTCTCACAGAATTCACTAACCATACCTAGGAAATAGCTCACGCAGTTCTGGAGGCTGGCAAGTCCGAAATCTATGGGGCAGGCATAGGCTTCTCCCAACCCATGTGGCTGCAGACACTGATAAACTCAAGCTGGCAGGTCAGACCACAGGCTGCTGTCTTACAAGGCTGCAGAAGCTGGTGAATCAGGCCAGATGATAGGCTGCCGGCCCACGGTGCTACCTTGTCCCAAGGACTGGATGTTAGATGATCATGAGCCAATCCAGATGCAGAGAGAGAGACAGCCTTGCCAGGGCATCCACACATATACCTTGGATACAGGTCACCCCCAGGGAAGGGCATAACTGAGTAAGGGTGGGACTTGAATTATGCCCTCCAGCAAGGCTGTGATCCATGACACACCCCACACCAATCCTGCCTCATCAACACGTGGAGGTCAGGATCCACAAAACACAACATGGAGGACAACCGCACAACACTGGGAATCATGGCCTAGCCAAGGTGACTCACAACCCCAACCCTCACAGGTTCCGTATGCCTTATTTGCATACTCCCACCCAATCATTGTGTATAAATCACAAAGACCATGGCTAGAAGGGCCACTTTGAATAATTCATTATGCCACACTTGGAAATTAGGAATTGTTCTTTTCTTTTTTTTTGAACTAGTGTAAAAATTACTCTGATTTAAACTCTTCTGGCCTACTCTGTCTGGAATCCTTCAAACTCACCAAATTCCATCATCATTATCGTTATACATATATACAGGGATACCTCAGCGATACTGAGGGTTCGCTTCCAGCACACTGTGATAAAGAGAATATCGCAACAAAGTGAGTCACGTGAATTTTTTGGTTTCCTAGTCCATATAAAAGTTATGTTTACACTACACTGTAGTCTATTAAGTGTGCAAAAACCAATGTACATACCTTAATTAAAAAAATACTATATTGCTAACCATCATCTGAGCCTTCAGCAAGTCATAATCTTTTGCTGGTGGAGGGTATTGCCTCAGTGTTGACGGCTGCTGACTGATCAGGGTGGTGGTTGCTGAAGGCTGAGGTGGCTGTGGCAATTTCTTAAAATAAGACAACAATGAAGTTTGCTGCATCGATTGACTCTTCCTTTCATGAAAGATTTCTCTGTAGGATGTGAGGCTGTTTCATAGCATTTTACCCATAGTAGAATTTCTTGCAAAATTGGAGACAATCCTCTCAAACCTTGCCACTGCTTTATCAACTAAGTTTATGTAATATTCTAAATCCTTTGTTGCCACTTCAACAATGTTCACAGCATCCTCGCCAGAAGTAGACTCCATCTCAAGAAACTACTTCCTTTTCTCATCCATAAGAAGCAACTCCTCATCTGTTAAAGTTTTATCATGAGACTGTAGTAATTCAGTAACATCTTCAGGCTCTGCTTCTAACTCTAGTTCTCTTTCTACTCCCACCGCATTTGCAGTTACTTCCTTCACTGAAGTCTTAAACCCCTCAAAGTCATCCATGAAGGCTGGAATCAACCTTTTCCAAATTACTGTTAATGATGATATTTTGACCTCCTCCCATGAATCGTGAATGTTCTTAATGGCATCTAGAATGATGAATCCTTTCCAGAAGGTTTTCAATTTACTTTGTCCAGGTCTATCAGAAGAATCATGATATATGGCATCAGAGGGATCACTGTTTATAGCTTTATGAAATGTATTTCTTAAATAATAAGACTTGAAAGTCAAAATTACCCCTTGATTCATGGGCTGCATAATGGATGTTGTGTTAGCCAACATGAAAACAACATTGATCTCCTTGTACATCTCCATCAGAGCTCTTGAGTTACCAGGTGCATTGTCAATGAGCAGTAATATTTTGACAAGAATCTTTTTTTCTGAGCAGTAGGCCTCAACAGCAGGCTTAAAATATTCAGTAAACTATGTTGTAAAAATGTGCTGTCATCCTGGCTTTGTTGTTCAATTTATAGAGCACAGGCTGAGTAGATTTAGCATAATTCTTGTGGACCCAAGAATTTTCAGAATGATACATGAGCATTGGCTTCAACTTAAAGTCACCAGCTGCATTGGCCCCTAACAAGAGAGTCAACCTGTCCTTTGAAGCTTTGAAGCCAGGCATTGTCTTCTCTTCTCTAGCCATGAAAGTCCTAGATGGCATCTCCTTCCAATATAATGCTGTTTCATCTACACTGAAAACTGTTGTTTAGTGTGGCCGCCTTCATCAATTATCTCAGCTAGATCTCCTGGAGAACTTGCTGCAGCTTCTAGATCAGCAATTGCTGCTTCATCTTGCATTTTTATATCATGGAGACAACTTCTTTCCTTAAACCTCATGAACCAACCTCCACTAGCTTCGAACTTTTCTTCTGCAGCTTTCTTACCTCTCTCAGACTTACTAGAATTGAAGAGAGTTAGGGTCTGGCTCTGGATTAGGCTTTGGTTTAAGAGAATGTTGTGGCAGGTTCGATCTTCTATACAGACCACTCAAACTTTCTCCACATCAGCAGTAAGGTTGTTTTGATTTCTTGTCATTTAATGTCCTTCAAGAAATTTTCCTTTGCATTCATAACTTGGCTAACCATTTGGCTAAAAGAAGCCTATCTTGGCTTTCAACATGCCTTTCTCATTAAGCTAAATCATTTCTAGCTTTTGATTTAAAGTGAGAGACGTATGAATCTTCTTTTCACTTGAACATTTAGAGGCCATTGTAGGGTTATTAATTGGTCTAATTTCAATATTGTGGTGTCTTGGGGAATAGGGAGACCCTAGGAGAGGCAGAGAGATGATGGAATGGTCGGTCAGTGGAGCAGTCAGAACACACACAGCATTTATCAATTAAGTTTGTCATCTTATATGGTTGCAGTTTCTTGCACCCCAAAACAGTTGCAATAGTAACATCAAAGATCATGAATCACATCTCAGGGACATCTAGCTCAATTGGCCTAGCATAGTTTATAAAAGAAATGTTCTACATCCTACTTTGGTGGGTAGCATCTGGGGTCTTAAAAGCTGGTGAGTGGCCATTTAAGATACTCCACTGGTGCCACCCTATCTGGAGCAAGGGAATAAAGAAAACCAAGGACACAAGGGAAGGATTAGTCCAAAGGACTAATGGGTCACAGCTACCACAGCCTCTACCAAACTGAGTACAGCAACAACTAGATGGTGCCCAGTTACCACGACCAACTGCTCTGATAGGGATCACAATACAGGATGCCAGACAGAGCTGGAGAAAAATGTAGAACAAAATTCTAACTCACAAAGAAAGAATAGACTTACTGGCCTGACAGAAGCTGGAGAAACCCCAAGAGTATGGCCCCCAGGCACACTTTTAACTCAGTACTGAAGTCACTCCTGAGGTTTACCCTTCAGCCAAATATCAGACAAGCCCATAAAACAAAATGAGACTAAATGGGCACACCAGCCCAGGGGCAAGGATGAGAAGGCAGGAGGAGACAGGAAAGCTGGTAGTGGGGAACCCAAGGCTGAAAAGGGGAGAGTGCTGACATGTTGTGCGGTTGGCAACCAATGTCACAAAACAACATGTGTATTAATTGTTTAATGAGAAACTAATTTGCTCTGTTAAAAAAAAAAAAAAGATCACTAGTCACAGATCACCATAACAGAGGATAGTGAAAGAGTTTGAAATATTTCAAGAGTTACTAAAATATGACACTCAGAGACATGAAGTGAGCACATGCTGTTGGAAAAATGACACCAACAGACTTGCTACATCCAGGGTTGCCACAAACCTTCAATTTGTGAAAAACACAGTATCTGCAAAGCGCAATAAAATGAAGCGCAGTAAAATGAGGTATGTCTGTATTTATGCAATTTTTTTGTGAAATAAAAATCAGTCTCTGCTGGCAGAATTGAAATGTGAACAAGTCCCAATTTAGAACCAAAGCAGGATTAATAATGACATGTCATACAGTATTCAACTACAGTAATATCCTCTCTGAGCCAAATTTTATTGTCAACATTTCCTCCCGGAGCCCAGAAGCTGTGTCAGTGCTTTTCTGCTTTCCCTACTGACCTTTTGGGGAATTTTCTTCCACTGATGGAACTGTCATTCTGTCACAGTGAAAGACAACAGTGTAACGTGAAATGGCGAGTGCCAAAAGCTACAGCTCAGGCTGGCCTCTCCTCAGCTTCTGTAAATTCTGTAACTTCTGTAAATTCCTTCTCCTGATTTAAAGGGAAGTGAGTGTTACTTAAGAATTTGAATTTTCCTTAGTGCATTTTAAAAACGTCTGGCTGACCTAATGAAGACAGATATTTAAAATAACAGAGTATAGAAAACGTATAGATTTAAATATTATAGCTCAGTAATCCCTTTTGAAAAGCAGCATAAAAAACATGGTACCCTTCAATCCCTATTCTTCTCATTGCTTTTACCCTTGCTGATGAGTCGATTCCAACTCACAGTGACCCTACAGGACAAAGTAGAACCGCCTTATAGAGTTTCCAAGGCTGCAATCTTTACGGAAGCAGACTGCCACATCTTTCTCCCGTGGGGCAGCTGGTAGGTACGAACTGCTGACCTTATGGTTAGCAGCCAAACACTTAACCACTGCGCCACCAGGGCTCACTCCCACTTCTTTTACTTAGGCATGCATTTTTTTTAAATCCAGTTTAGCTTTGTAGTACTACTACTAGGTTGACTTTTCTGCATGAAACAATAGGTTTCTCTTTTCATAATATAAAAAACTAAACCAAACCCGTGGCCATCAAGTCAATTGCAAATCATAGCAACCCTACAGGATAGAGTAGAACTGCCCCATAGGGTTTCCAAGGCTGTAAATCCTTATGGAAGCGGACTGTCACATCTTTTTTCCTTGGAACAGCTAGCTGACCTTTTGGTTAGTAGTCAAGCACTTAACCACTGCACCACCAGGGCTCCTTCATGATACAAAACCAAAAAAACCCACTGCAGTTGAGTCGATTCTGACTCATAGCGACCCTATAGGACAGAGTAGAACTGCCCCGTAGAGTTTCCAAGGAGTGCTTGGTGGATTTGAACTGCCGATCTTTTGGTTAGCAGCCTTAGCACTTAACCACTAAGCCACCAGGGTTTCCCTTTATGATATAAAAAAAAATATGATATAAAAGAAAATATGATACAGTGACTACAAATAGATTTTTAAAGTCAGACCTGGATTAAATCCAAGTTATGTAATTTACTACTAGCATGATCTTGGGCAGCTTATCTCATCTCTCAAATGCCTCAGTTTATTTAACTCTAAGTAAAAAGAAAAAAGAATGTTCACTTACCTCATTAAGATTATTGAAAATGGACTGCGCCATAGCACCGTGTCTGGCATAGAGCAAGGTCCAACATCATCTGTCTTGGGTTCTAGTGTACAGGGAAGGCATTTGGCATCCAAATCTTTCAATGAGTTTGTATCTGAATAAAACTTTCATTGTTGTAGTTTAAAACTAGAAAACTTTTGTCACAAAAGTTTGAAAAAAAGCATTTTTCTTAAATGGTGTAGGCAGCAATTTTGTGTGAATGAAATATCTCCATTAAATCTAATATAAGCTTTTATCAATTTATTCTTCCCTCATATAGATATTGTTGTTTGTTATTGTTGTATGCCACTGAGTCAATTCCGGCTCATAGTGACCCTATAGGGCAGAGTAGAACTGCCAGACACAGTTTTCTAGGCTGTAATCTTTATGGGAACAAATCGCCAGGTCTTTTCTCCTGTGGAGCTCCTGCTAGGTTTGAACCTCAGACCTTTTGGTTATCAGCTGAACACTTAACAATTGTGCTACCATGGCTCCTTCATGTGTATATTAAACACCTCTATAGGCGAGTTCTTTTCCTTGGGAATTAGGAGTGTGTTCTTTTCCTCTGATTTAACTTCTCTGTTAAACTTCTGATCACCTCCATTGGCACTTGGCTGGCACACACACAAAAGGTGGCACCGTTTTCTCTTTATCATTCTTTGAAAAGCAAATGATACAATTTCCTCACCAAAGCTGATTTTTAGAGTGAGATAACAAATCTGCTTTCTTCAGCATAGAACCTGTCCTCATGTGATAGCCTCGATCTTTAACAAGTGAAGAGAAATGGGTGTGACTGTGAACAGACGCAGAAGGACTTCCCAGCTCCTCTAAGCTTTATCAGTTTTTCGTGCAGGTTTAATACTCTCTTTGATTTAAATATAGAGTCAGATACAGCCCCATCTATTTGTAAGTGGAAATATACGTCCTAAAGTCAGATAGGAATGATTCGGGCAAGTAATGCCTACAATTGTTCTCCTTGCTAATGATATTTGACAAAATATGATCTGATGCAATGATAACCAAAATTGGTTCCTCAACAGCCTATCTCTCTCTCTCTCTCTCTCTCTCTCTCTATCTATCTATCTATCTATCTATCTATCTATCTATCTATCTATCTATCTATCTATCTATCTATCTATCTATCTATCTATCTATCTATCTATCTATCTATCTATCTATCTATCTATCTATCTATCTATCTATCTATCTATCTATCTAATCTGTCTCTTGTTAGTTGTTGTGGAGTTGCTACGATTCACGGTAGTACCACATACAATAGAATGAAATGTTGCTCAGTCCTGCACCATCTTTATGATTGTTGATATGCTCAAGTTCGTTGTTGCAGCCACTGTTTATTTTGAGCACATTTTGATCTAGGGGGCTCATCCTCCAACACTGTAACGGACAGTGTTCTGTTATGATCCATAGGGTATTCACTGGCTAATTTTCAGAAGTAGATTGCCAGGCTTTTCTTTCTAATCTGTCTTAACTTTGACATTCCAAAGAAACCTGTCCATCATAGGTGACCCTGCTAGTATTTGAAATACCAGTGGTACAGCTTTTGTCATCATAGCAACAGGCGAGCTACCACGGTATGACAAACTGATAGATAGGTGGTGGTCTCATCTAGCTATCATATATCTATATGTATCTGCTCTGCATATACCTGTATGTGTGGGCATTATTTATTTTAGTATCAAAATTCTCTGAAGTGGAGGCTGAGGTGAATCAAGCAAAAACGTCCTGATTTTATCTAGCCCTCGGGATGCCAGATTGAAGACAGGCATGTTGTATTTTCCACTCAACCAATGTGAAGTCATTGGCAGTGGCATCCAACCCAAACCAGCACCAGTCCTGGTTCCAGAGTTCTTAACAGCACCACCTCCTGTCTACAGGTGTCAGGGCAGACTTGGTACTCTTTTTTTAGAACTTTTCAAGGCCATTTTTGTCTTCCCAGGGGCAATCTGAGTTAATACTAATAACCCTGTGTTTCTGGACCTGGCCCCCAGTCAATGAGGCAAGGACTGAACTGGGGTTAAACTGGAATTGAACTGGCTAACATGGAAGGACAAAATCCCAAGTGGGGTCTTAATATTAGAAGAGAGCTGGAAGGCCTCGTGTCCAACCTGCTCCTCAGGGGGGTCCTTTCTATGGCTTCTGTGACCAAAGGACTTCTAAGCTCTGCCTGAACTCTTCTGGTGCCAGAGGCTTAGAGTTTGAGGCTGGGGTTAGCAGTCTCTTCCACTGGTAGGCTATTCAAATTATGGAAAGAGTTTTTCTTATTTTGAACAATGCCTATTGTTGTGTCTTTTATTTGTCACCTTTTCCAATTCTCTTCCTGCCCCTTTGCACTTCTCTTGCACTTTTACCTGATTATTCTGAAGATGACCATTTATAAAATATGCTTCTTCTCAATGTTCCATTAGACATCATTAAATGAGATAAAACCTGTGATGATAATGAGCATAGCACCTGGCAATTATACGCAGTCAATAATTACCAGTCATATTTTTGTCCTGTAAATACCAATATGGATCACAGGGAAGCACAGAGGCTTTGGAATCAAATAGGCCTAGGTTAGCTGTGATTCCAGCATTAGCTTGCTTGGGATCCTGAGTGATCACTTTTCTAAGCCTCTTCATCCTCAGCTTATTTTTTAAAAAAGTAATAATACGCCCATTTTACCAAGTGCGTTGAGCATCCATAATCCCTGTTAGCATCCATAAACCACCTAACGATTCCTAGCACACAACAGATGCTCAGTAACTATCGGTCTCTACACCCCAGCCAACCTACCCTAACCTCGCCTACCTCGTCTATCTACCTCCGAATCTAGAACAGCAGTGTAAAGAGAAAAATATTAAGGTAATTGGGGTCCCACAAAGCCCTTATTAGCCCATGGCCTTGGATGGGATTGTTTTACCTCCTTGCATGTGTTTTTGTATCAAAAGCCTCCTGCCTACTACAAAGGTTTGTTGGAAAGATGAAATAAAATATTGGATGGGTAACAACTTTTATAAAAACTGTGTTGTGCTCTCTGAATGTAAGGAGTTGTCATTGCCAATAGCGACGTATCACTGAGTAATAGTGAGTAAATGAGTGATCTACTCGTCCCCACCCCATCCTGCCTCAGGCAGGAGCGGGGAGGAAAAGCCCAATAAGCTTCGTGTTGAAGAGCCGTCCAAGTGTCCACGCAAACATAGCACATACATCTCATAGGCACTCATCCAGGCAAGTAATCGCAAGTGAACCTTTGGGCAGAAGAGCCCGCTGATTGAAGGCCTGTGTAAAATTGCAGAGGTTCAGAGCCCCGGTGTTATCCTTGTCAACTACTGACGCTCCTCCTCTCATTTCTTCCAGGAACTTCTATTACATCACGATGTTGCGGGATCCAGTGTCGCGTTACCTGAGCGAGTGGAAACACGTCCAGAGAGGGGCCACGTGGAAAACCTCTCTCCACATGTGTGATGGGAGAAGCCCCACCCCCGACGAGCTGCCCACCTGCTACCCCGGGGACGACTGGTCTGGGGTCAGCTTGCGGGAGTTCATGGACTGCGGCTCCAACCTGGCTAACAACCGCCAGGTGCGCATGCTGGCCGACCTCAGCCTGGTGGGCTGCTACAACTTGACTTTCATGAATGAGAGTGAACGAAACACCATCCTGCTGCAGAGCGCGAAAAACAACCTGAAGAACATGGCCTTCTTCGGGCTCACCGAATTCCAGAGGAAGACACAGTTTCTGTTTGAGAGGACATTCAACCTCCAGTTCATCTCCCCTTTCACGCAGTTCAACATCACGCGCGCTTCCAACGTGGAGATCAACGAGGGCGCGCGGCGGCGCATTGAGCAGCTGAACTTCCTGGACGTGCAGCTTTATGAGTACGCCAAAGATCTGTTCCAGCAGCGCTACCACCACACCAAGCAGCTAGAGCACCAGAGGGACCGGCAGAAGAGGCGGGAGGAGCGGAGGCTGCAGCGGGAGCATAGGGCCCACCGGTGGCCAAAAGGGGACGGGGCCTCCGAGGGGGCTGTCACCGAGGACTACAACAGCCAGGTGGTGAGATGGTGACCCCCGGCCCTCTCACCTCCCGGAAGGGGAGGATAAACAGGCGCACTGACCTTGGTGGCATTACCTTGGAGACTGAGGAAGGCGTCTGGCCGTATGCGACTTGATTTGGACATCTGCTTCCTCTTTGTCTTCATTTTGTCCAGCTGGAGATTATCCGTCTTGTTTTCCTTTTTTTTTCCTGACATTTTTCAATCAGTGCTCTCAAACAGGGTAGGGTCGCATCCAGTATAGACCAATTTAGAAGGCCCATCAAGGAGAGAAGCACCAAAAAGGAAACAGTCCCTGCCATCTCCTTGGAAGTGGCACAGTTTGGAGTTGGGGTAACTGGAACCTAGCAAGGCACAAGTGAAAAGCCCAGTGACATCTTGGATGCTCTGTTGAAACTGACTGCTCTGACTCTGTAATGGATCTAAGGGAGGAGAGAGAGAGGGAGAACTTTCAGCATTTAAATGAGGTTTTAAGCCAACTCTCACTTGGATGTTGGCGCTCAGATTTGGACTCTATTTGAGTGTCATTTAAATTATAAGTAGAGTGATGTGTTTTGTGGTTGCAGTTAACAAAACTACCCTAGTATTGACCATTGCTAGAGACCCATGTCCTACAAAACCCCTGCCATAGCCCTAAGCCATGCTTCCTCTCCCAGCTTTTACGGAATGAGGAGTGGATACAGGACAGGGCTGGTTGTGGTCCCCGAGAAATAACAGACATTGGTAGTGGCATTCAGGAGAAAACTTGCTTATTTACTAATACCTAACAAGATCACACATTTTTTCCTTTTCGGTGTGGGAATGGATTGCAAAATTAAGAAAAATAAAAGCAGGAGGATAACTCTATGTCTAATATTTTCAAACCAATGATAAAGCCTTAGTTTTTAAAGGAATATTTCAGAGTTTTACCATTTTAGAGTAGTCACGTTCTTTGATATGTGCTGCTAGCACAGAGGAAAAGACATTTAAAAAAGAATCAGGTCTGAGGAGCAGAAGTTTAGCTCACATGTATACAAAATACATCTGGAGGTCACTAAATGAGTGATAACTCTGATGTAGGCCAGGGGACATGGAACACCATTAAATGGGATGAGTATCCCAGCAGCTATGACAGACTCTACCTCCCACCATCTTGAATATCTCTACCCCGTAACTGTTTATCTCACCACACAAGCATTGCTGTTGTCAGACTGAGCAAAGCAGGCCAGCCAGCAAGCTAGGCTATTGTGTATCATACTGGACAGAAAATTGTCTGTATTGCCAAGTGCTTCACACATTCACCTTTTCCCAATGACAGCGACAACACCAAAATATTTATTAAATAATAAGGGGAGAAGTATGGAAGAGGAAATAGCCTTTATCTAGCATTCAGTAGAAGGATTAGACTGGGTAGAAAGTTTCACAAGAGATTGACAAGATCAGTTCCTTCAAAGGAGCTGAACTCTAAGTGAGGGAAACCCCAAATCAGATTGAAAGATCTGCTTCATTGATATCGAACATGTTTGGTGATTAAGCCAGCTTTACAATACTTACCTCTCAGCCTCCAGAGTACTCTCTCTGGGGTTGAGAGCCAATCATCACACAAGCATTCACGGATTGCCTACCGGGCGTCCCTGCCCCCAGCATCTCTGTCAAAATACATCTCTCACTGTCCTCGGCTTCATCTCTCACGCAAGGGAAGACACCCTTGGGAGTGTCCCCTGTGTCAGGAACAGGGAGAGCTTCCTTGCATACTTTAAATCCATCCCATACAACAATTATTTGTCCCTGTTCCATAGATGAGAAAAGTGAAGCCCATAGAAGTGAAAAGTAGCTTCCTCGCAAATTACAGATTAGGTCTAGCTGACTGCGAAGTGCACGCTCTTTTTACTTCATCATGTTGTCCACGTGGGATAAGAGCTCATGCTGTCAGAAGCTTCCTTTCAGTCTTGCAAGAAGCCAGCTGTTCTTGCCCAGAGGGGTTTTCTGTAAACCATGTGGGTGACACAACTGTGGGAACGCCAGACTAGCAGTGGCCCAGAGCTGTGCTGCCTTAGGTAAGTCCAGCTCCCTCCAGTGTCTCTGACACGTCAGTGAGCTTAGAGATAGGTGACTTGTTAGGCAATTGTACTTTCTTCAGCCATCTACTGTTGTTATTAGGTGCTGTTGAGTCAGTTCCGACTCATAGCGACCCTACACACAACAGACCTCTGCCCTGTCCTGCACCATCCTCAGGATTGCTGCTGTGTTTGAGCCCATTGTTGCAGCCACTATGTCAATCCATCTCCTTTTCCGCTGACCCTCTACTTTACCAAGCATGATGTCCTTCTCCAGGTACTGGTCCCTCCTGATATCATGTCCAAAGTATGTGGGAACAAGCCTTGCATCCTCGCTTCTAAGGAACATTCTGGCTGTTACTTCTTCCAAAACAGATTTGTTTGTTCTTCTGGCAGTCCATGATACATTCAAAATTCTTTGCCAACACCACAACTCAAAGGCGGTGATTCTTCTTCAGTCTTCCTTACTCATTGTCCAGCTTTCACATGCATATGAGGCGATTGAAAACACCATGGCTTGGACCAGGTGCACCCTAGTCCTTAACGTGACCTCTTTGCTTTTTAACACTTTAAAGAGGTCTTTGCAGCAGATTTGCCTAATGCAATGCTTCATTTGATTTTTTGACTGCTGCTTCCATGGGCTTTGATTGTGATCATACTAGAGGGAGTTAAAAGGGGCCAAGTAAATATTGTTCTTTCGTTGGTAGAGATTAGGCTAACGAGATATTAGTGTCTCCCTTTCAGCCGATTTGTTTCTGAGGTAGGGAGGGAAGGAGGATTGCAGCCGGGATTAATGAGCAGCTTTCTCTCTATCTTCACGTTTCGTTGTTACGATGCAATGTTCTGCCTGGAATGGTAAGGCTGCAAATTATCCTTCTGCCCTTCTGCCTGCCGCTGTGCAACACACACACGCGTGCACGCGCGCACACACACCAACACAATAACAATAGGTGCTTTGTCATGTGGAAAATCAAAACAAGTTAGAAAGCATTCAGATTGTTGCTTTTAAACTCACACTAAATTTTTGGCAGGGAGTCCAGGCCTAGCTGAGACTTGGAGGAAGCCCCTGCTGACTTCACACTGTTCCTGAGACACCTCGGGATTGATAGCAAAACGTTTTCCACTGCCTGGCTGCTGAGGGCTTGATGTATGGGGCTCCGCTGGAGACGAGATATCAGGATGTTCAGAGGAGAAACCTTCTCTTTGTGTTGGCCCGAGGCCAAAGCTGAGCAAATTAAAAGGACTGACATGGGCTTCCTTCTCATATCATTGCGTTCTAAGTGGCAGGTTTGTCACATCCCTGGGGTCCTATGTTGACAGACATGGAGAGGTAGGAATGGAGTCCGTTCTCGGAAAATTGGCTGCACACCTACGTGCTGAGTGGAGCTGAGGGGAGGGACGGCAATGGAAGCCAGCACCTGGATATAAGTATCCATGGGGAGTCAGCACGTTCAAGATTTAAAGCCCAATCAACTCCAGATAATGTTAGTGTCAAAAGCCCAAGAAGAGGCAAAAAAAAAAACAAAAAACAAAAAAAAACTCTCCAGGGAGTTCTACATCTTATGGGCTCCTATGCTCTCCAGGTAGACAGTCCCTCCCTTCTCTTGGTGCTGGCAGTCCCAGTAGCCAGACGGGGATGAGGTGTCCTTGTGTATATGTGCACGTGCATGTGTGCACCTATGTTTAAATTATTTTTAAGGACTAAGATACATAGTATCCATCGTGTCTCCTACTCTTTTGGCAGCCTATTCCCATTTATAGTAACTAGAAGAAAACTGTGCTGAGAATTGTTCGAATATTCTTACTAATGATTGATAACAGTAGCAATCAAATATTAGAAAACAGTTAAGGATAGCACTGGGATTATTTTTTTAAAAATGATCAAGATGTGGTTCTTAACATCTAAATGTGTTTGCCTTTTGTCCTAAATGGTTCGATCAAAAGTTTGCAGTATGAGGGCCCACTTGGTTACACCTTTAAAGGAACTTAAGATCTGAGGAGAGATAATACTAATAAGAGGAAGAAGATCTACTAGATAGACCTAGGAGGAAAGCGGGCATAGATCATTAAAAATTAAATGTAAGTATGTTGGATAGGGTTGACATTTGGCTGCTTTTACAGAGACACTCAAAGTAATAGTTTCTTAAATAAAATTGAAGCTTATTTTTCTCTCTCTTAAGACAAAGTTGATTAGCTAGCTCTGTTCCATGACATTACCAGAGGCCCAGATCCTTTCTTGTTGCTTTTCATCCATATGTTCAGCTGCCCGGTCATGGTCCAAAATGGCTGCTCCAGCTCCTGCCATTTCATTTACGTTTCAAACAGCAGAGAGGAAGTAGGGGAAAGTTGCAAGTATTACTTCCAGTTACACCTTATGGGCTAGAAACTGGGCATTAGCCACATCTTGCTGCAAAGGAAGCTAGGAAATGTCTTTATTATTGGTTGCTATGTGCCTTCAAATATTTGGGGGTTCTATTATTATTAAAGCAACAATGTGAAAATTATTATGGGTAAAAACTATCAGTCTCTGCTATTGAAAGAATTGGAAAATATTTCAAGTGTGTTTGGATGTCATTCATTTCATCATATGTAGAATTTGTTTTGTGGAGGATAAGATTAAAATCCACAACCTGTATAGTATTTAACGCATTTCAAAGCATTTTTACGTGTAGTATCTCATCTGATCATCACTACATTTTTTGTGTGTTAAATGCAGCCTCTATTTGTCTTCCCATTTGATAGTTTAAATGGAGCTTAAAGATGGTGAATGATTTCCCCAAGATTCTAGTTTATTAGCAAGAAAATCACTCAGAGCTCCAGTCTTTTGACTTCACAGCTTTTCCTACTACTTCGCCCTACTCAGCATCAGTATTGGGATTAGATATTGCAAGAATACAAAATCTAAATCTTTGTATTGATCTATATCGTTCCTTGCCTCCTCGTGGAGCTACAGTGACTTAGAAAGTGCCAAGGAGGTTGGTTGAGTTGACCCTCAATTCCCTGCCTCTATTGATAGTGTCTCTTATTAGGAGTGAAATGTCCAAGACAGGAGAAATGGCATAGGCACTCAAATACCTCTAGCTGGATATCCATACCATCCAATCCAAAAATTATTCAAGATGAAGGCTGAGGGAATATGCTTACAAATTTTGGGGGAGGCTGAGTGTTAGAAATATGCAGAATCAGTAGCTACCTGAATAGTGAATGAAGCTTGAGGGGTGATCTATAGAACTTCCGCTCGAAAAAAAAAAAAAAAAAAAAAAAAATCCCCCTATTCTCTCTATCTCTTCTCCGGGTCCCTGGAAACTTATTGCTTTGGTTCTTCAGAGTTTTATTTGGTGTTAAATGAGTCCCTTTGCACATTTTGCCAGGGAGAAGAAATGGTTTAAGCAGTCATACGCTGACATCTTTACACAGAGAGTTTATCTGATTCCCCATTCCATCCATGATCTCTAGCTGAGATGAAAGTCATGTACAATGGGGTCATGAAGGGGTGGGGCTTAGAGAGAGTAAGGGTAACTCTAGAGTCAAGTGAGGCTCTTAAAAGGGAGGCATCTTTCAAAGGTAGAAAGATGAGAAATTAAACATGTGTCAGGCACTGCTGAAAATAAGAAATGACCAAGGTACAGTTTCTGTCCTCAGGAACAATGGCGGACTGGAGATGTAATTCACTTGGCTGTTTCAAAGATCAGAAAAAGAAATAAGGCCCATGAGACAGGACCAGAGCATTAGGATGATTTTAGGGATGGAAGTAAGGCTGATTGAGCTGGAGGGGTTGGATCAAAGAGAAGAAGGTAGTTGATCTGATCATAGCTGTGTCTCTAAGGTTTTCCTTTTCCATAGCTGTTGTGCCTCTCCTCATCACCAGAAACCCCATGTAGAAGTCTCCAGGCTGTGTATTAGGGCTGCTGGAGTCTGTCAATCCTCACATCCTATGTCACCTCTCAGGAGCATGCAGTGGCTCTTTCTCCATAGCTCTTTGGCTGTGGCTATCCCCTTCCTCCATCTCTACTATTCCAGCTCAGCCCCTGGACATAAGCCAAATGCTTGCTGTTCTCTCGCCACATTCACCTGGACTGTGTGGACTAATTCCCTGAAACTTTGAATTAGCCCCTTCAGGACAAGTGGGAGGGTTCTGTGGCCTGTGTGTTATAGATGGAATGTCCATGGACCCATTGTCACAGCACATTGACACAACCGACACGCCTTGCCCCGGTGCTGAGATTTCCAGAGGACTAACTTTGCACACCAACCGCAAGGCAAAAGCCCCTGAATTTCCAGGCAAGGCCTCGAGGTGACCCAACAGAACTCCAGATCTGAGAATATGGAAGCATAGATGTTTGTTGGGCCTGTGTTCTAAGTTATTTACGGAAAAGACTGCAGCTGTCATGCTTCTTCACGTTAAGCAGAACCTCTGTGATTTGCACATTCTGACATATTGTGGGAACTCATCAAAGGGCCAGGTGTCAGTGCCGAGGAACCTCAGTCCTTGCTGGAGAAAAATGTTCCGAGGCAGCAAAGTTGTGTGTGATTTAGTCATTGTCAGATTTGTCTTCCATCTCCTAGTCGTTTATTTTTTTAATCATGTGGTCATCTTTTATTCTGTCCCCACCCCACCTGCAAATTTTTTTTGAAGCACTTTCTGGGTTTTGCTTGCATTATTATTTTTAATCAAATGTATCAATTCAATGTTGGAAAAAAATCTGGACTTTTATCTGGTGCCCCATTTTAGGTATAAAGATAGTTATTCAATAGATAGTAATTTATTTCTCCTAACAGATACTTCCTTTTGTTTCTGTGCAATAATATGTATGAACCTGGGTACTAGGAGATTGTATTGTGACATTATCAACCTTTATTGCTATTTAAAAATGATAGTTTGTAGAACCGAGGATTTTCATTGATGTGAAGCACAATTTAATGAATAAGTTAACATATTAAACTGTTGTGATGTCAAGAACAATTGTTTTCCCCTGTGTTTTTGTCAGAAACATTTTTGCAAAACGAGGAAAGTTGATTAAATACTTTCAGGGATTTATGGAAATTGAATCCACAGGATCAGCTTTGTCAAACTCGAAAAATCCTTGCTTTGGATACAAATGTGCTTAGTGGATGTGAAATTTTAAAAGCCATAAAAGACAAAGAAAATATGGATTGAAACAATTTAAAGCCTCTGAGGCCAGGGAGGATTTTACAGTCTCTCAAGCACATAAGCTTCTAAAGCCATGGTTTTCAGTTGCTCTTCCCCTCAACACATTGAAATCTACTGTGAAATGTGGAAAAAGAACTCAGAGATGAAGAGATGAGGGGAAGACTTGAGAAAGAGTGGTGGGCAGGGTTTTGAACTAATTCTTCCCAGGTCAGTCATGGCTGAGGAAGTGAACCTGGAACAGATTTGAATTCTGATGAAGTTGGGTGAACCAGAACCATAACCAGAATGGGAAAAATTATGGGTCAAAGCCTGGCTAGAAACTCATTCTCCTTATTAGAAAACAAACGCAGCATGCGTGTTGCATAGCAACCAAATCCCTTGTACCTAGGATTTTGAGCTGAGTCGTAAGCAGCAGTGCCCCACTCAAAAATGGCAGCCTACTGCTCTGCTTTGAATGTGTGTCACTCTCCACAGTACACCAATAATCCAATCTCACGCATCAATCTCCTGAAAGGGCTCACTATGCCTCTTCTGAATCTCCCATTCCACTTGTGGTTATCATTCCAGATACCCCAAATTGTAAAAATTCGGGTCTTTTCCAGTTTTGATTCATCGGCCGTGACTGAACCAGTTCAAAGCCCTGGCGGTAGGAGAGAATAACAGGGATTGGAGCAAAGGAGCTAGGAATTTAGTCTAAAGAAAGGTGGTGGAAAGGAGGAGAGGAGTAGAAGGAAGGAAGGAAAGAAGAGAAAGAGAGAATGAAAGAAGGAAAACACAACAATGAAAACTAGTGGGCATCCCCACAGTTTCAAAGTTTATCATTTGTCACGTATTTCAAACGACCAGTTTGTATAATAATAAGCAATGAAAGAGAAAATTAAATTCTAATAGGAAATAAGCCCATTCTTTCAAATATCCCTTAAAAAGTGAAGTTAATTCTTTTCTTGTTCAGTGGAAGTGGGAGTTGTGGATTCCTTCCTTGACCACGGGTTAGTGAGATTTGGAGCCTTAGAAATATGTTGTTCGGTCTTGTCCCTCTCTCCAGTGGTAATCATACACTACGAGAACGTGACTCCAGACCAACTACAGTACCCAAAGTTCCAAAGTGACAGTGGAAGTTAAGCACACACACACACACTCACTGAGATACTGAGGCATCTTGGGGCTTTTGTCTTTCAAGAAAAACCTCAGGTAAGTTAAGAGAAGGGTCAAGGAACCCTCACAATATAGTTCCTTCCTACATTCACCTTGAAAATAATGTTAAAAATAATATTAAAATATTATTGAAAACGATCTTCAACATAATATTGCTTCACTCTCACATATCAGTGTCCATATCAAATATGTATTAAGAATTAATGGAGTGTAAAGTAACTAACTCAGCATAATTACTATTATTTCTGTAAACAGTATTAAATGTTTCATTATGATTATAAAATTATTCATGATCTTAGATAATTTGGAAAATACAAGGTACTAAAAAAATTTGTACATAATAGAGCCGAACTCTGAAATTCGTCGCAGAACAGAACTGCCCCATAGGGTTTTCTAGGCTGTAACCTTTAAAGGAGCAGAGTGCCAGGTCTTTTCTCCCAGACCCACTGGAGTGTTCAAGCCGTTTACCTTTTGGTTAGCAGCTGAGTGCTTAACTGTTGTGCCACCAAGGCTCCTCTCCAGGGAACTAGACCTGCCATAATACAGTAAACCAATTTCTTTGAAGTCAGTTTGGACACACGGTGACCCCATATGTGTCTGAGTAGAACTGTGCTCAGTGGCTGGTTTTTTTAGAAATAGATGCCCAGGACTTTCTTCCAAGGCACTTCTGGGTGGCCTGGAACTGCCAACTTTTAGGTTAGCAGCAGCAGAACGTGTTAATTGCCATAGAAACCAGTTCTAGCTTCCACAGTTTTTTTTTTGTTGTTGTTGTTGTTCTAGCACCTGGAGATTCCCCTTCCTTTCTTTTGAGGTCAGCGATGCTTTTAAAAGTTATTTTGGCATATTTTGTCCAACATTTCTACGTTCTAGGGCTGCAAAAGTGATCTGTGTTAGCTCAATCTGTCAAGTTACCAGAAATTAGTCTACTCTTCATTTTTTAAATCTCTTTTCATTCTATGTTTCTATACTTCTTCATTATTCAGCGCTTCATCACATTCATTCCGTTTCAAGACTTCGGATTTTCCTGATTAACTTTTTTTTTTTTTTTTCCATCTCTTTAGGGACTTTTTCCCTCTGTCTCTCCTTCTCTTGCATAAACCTCATGTCTGTATTCATTTTCTCTAGTATTTTTGTTTTCCTATTTATGCTTATGGAAACCCGGGTGGCGCAGTGGTTAAGTGCTGTGGCTGCTAACCAAAAGGTCGGCAGTTGGAATCCTCCAGGCGCCCCTTGGCGACTCTACGAGGCAGTTCTGCTCTGTCCCACTGGGTCGCTATGAGTCGGAATTGACTCAACGGCAGTGGGTTTGGTTTTTGATTTATTTATCCTTATATTTTAATGTGTTTTGCTTTATCTTCCTATTTCCCAATTTCTGTCCTCAATTTCTACTCTTACATTTATGCTTGAATTTTTCATCTTAATTCTCCTTATTTTGTTATCTGTTTCCCAACTTTTATTTCATTGGGCTAGCTTTTTATCATTTATTTCAAATCTCTTCATTCTCATCTATCTCTTAATGGCTTAACGTTCATCTTATTGACATTTTGTCTTCTATATCAAATTTTCTATCTATTGAAGTTTATTTCCATTTCTCCTCGTTGGTTGTAACAGCCCCTTTCCTTTTTTTTTTGAAACAAACTTGTTTTATTCCTACTATTTTTAATCAAATATATTGTGTTTAGATAATTTTGCCTGCATAATTTCTATATTTTGAAACCTACTGAAGTTCCTTTGCGGCTTTGTACATGGTTTTTTTTTGTAAAAATTTTATGGATCCCTAAAAATAATACGTATTATTTTAATAAATTACATATATTCATACATATACATAATACATATATGTTATACATGCACTTGTGTATTATATATATCACTGTATATAATCATTTAAACTATATACAAAATGTATGAATACACACACACATACACATACTTAATTTATCAAAAACATTGTAATTGTGTTTATAAGAGGTTTTAACTTCTATTTTTGGTGTTTTATTATTCAAAGTATGGGATAAATTCCACATTGTTCATTGGTAATGCTATAGTTCTCAATGTCTAATGCTTTTTGCCTTAAATTCTACTTTTATTTTCATATTATTTCAATTTTTCATTTAATTTACAGTTAGTGCAAGGCTTAATTTTCCTTCACTTAATTTGAGTTTTTTTTTTTCATTTAAGACATGATTTATAGATTACTACCTTCAGTTGTTTTCTTATCTTTCTTATTTTCTGATTTCTACTATTTATACTTCTTTTATGTTTTATTCTCTGTCATTTTGTTAAATAATGATTTCTTTCGGAATCCATGTTAGGACTGAACCCATATTTATTTGACTTACATTATGGAATTTGAAGATGTTTACATTTATGGGCTTCTGTCTTCTTACTTCGAGTTGTTTTAATCATCTGGAGTCAAAAACTCCGGATTAGAAATACCCTAGGACTTGATGTTCATACGCTGTTATTGCTGTCATGCTGTGATTGAAGTTCGCATTATAACCATCCAAAGAAGATAAAAAAACCTCAATGCCATCAAGTCAATTCTGACTCATAGTGACCCTATAGGACAGAGAAGAACTGCCCCACAGGGTTTCCAAGGAGTTCCTGGTGGATTCGAACTGCTGACCTTTTGGTTAGCAGCCAAACTCTTAACCACTATACCTCCAGGGTTTCCCAAAAGAAGATAGGCGAATACAAATTAGGGAAATTGCTATCTCTCATCCTAATCTGGAAACGCCTGGTGACTCTCAAAGTCAAAGTCACAGTCCTCTCACTTCTGGGTGGCCCTTGCATGTATCTGATCATTTAAATTATTTGAACATTTGTTGCATGTGAAATAAGAAGATATGGGGACAAAGAGGAAATCAGGACCTCTCAATGTGGCGTTTAAAAGCCATGGGGACAGCTTGCTTTCAGGATGTCATCCATCAGTTCCTGCGAATAATGTATTTGTTTTGTGAGAAAAAAAATTGAAGGAGTGAAATTTTACCAGATCTATTTATAAATCTGGTAAAATAAAAAAAAAAAAAATTTTTTTTTTAATTTATAAATGCAATTCTTTTCAAGTTTAATTTATGACTAACTAAACTGTAAAAATTATAGCTATGAAAACCCTCTGGGGAAGTCAGGACAAAGGAAACGGGGAACCCAGCATGGAAATGGGGAGAACGCTGACACATTGTGGGGAATGAAATCAAGGCTATGAAACTCTTTATGTACAAATTATCAAATGGGAACCTAATTTGCTGTGTAAACTTTCATTTAATGTACACACACACACAAATCATAACAAGCAAAAAAAGAAAATTATGTGCAATTACAAAAAAAAAAAAGACCCATGGACAGTTCTACTCTGTCACATGGGGTCTCTATGAGTCGGGATCAACTCAATGGCACCCAACAACAAGCAACAACATCATAATATATGCAAAGGAAGGGGGGAGGATGTGCCCTACTGTAGTGGATACCACAATTTATTTTTTCGTTAATTTAAGAATATAATTACAAAATTATTTCTGTGTAAGAACCCTGGCAATTTTAATATCAAAGTAATTGCTATTGAATAGGAATCAAATAAAGAGTTCTTTTCTGGGAAGGAAAGATAGTGCCTTCACAAATTGGTGGCGCTGGCTTTATCTGGGGCACAGCCAGGTGCTAATGCCTCCCCTGCTTGTCTCTGTACCTACAGGTTTTAGATGACAAGAAGTCATTAAATCCTTGCAAATCAGGGCATCACTCCCAGGGGCCCTGCCAGGAAGCCTGCCACTTAAGGTTTAAGCAGAAGCATATATACTACCGTTCTTCTAAGAAGCCACTGCTGATGGTTAGTATTCACCTGTGTGGCTGCAAGGTACAGCCTGTACCCCCTCCGCATCCTCACTGCTCTCCACGAGGAGGCAGAAGCTCAGTGTAGTAGCACCATTGCCACTGAAGGGCCGCCATCTTCTGCTAATATCCCCGTTTTTGCTGACTGGGAGAGAAAGCCATCCCCGTGTGAGACTCTAAAATGCAGAACAGACACAGAGTACATTCAGCGTCACGCCATGATGCTGCACAACGTGATGCTATTAATTACCAGTTTCACCCGAAATCACTGGTGCAAGCTTTCATGAATAGCTAACTGCTCTGGATTACCAAGCTTTGTCCCCCGTAATTGTTGTGATGACTTGGTGAAGGGTCAGTAGAGATCCCTCATAATCTTGACCACTCTCTAATTCTAATGATGACAACGTAATATAATGTAATGATGATAATGTACGTTTTTTCACTGTCTTCTTCCTTCATTTTATTAGTCCTCTTTTTTCCTTTGGGGGGAAAAAATCTCTCGAGCATTTTCTATGAGTCAAGTACTGTGCTAGATGCTAAAAAGAATCAGGCCCTTCTGATCTGAAGCACTTTGATGCTTTTAGCAATCTCTTCCGTGCTCACAGGGCCGGTGGCCGGTGCTGGTGCATGCCCTTTGCCTCCCCCTGGAAGGATCTCAGGGAGTCTCTCAGCCCTGCGCCATCCGAGCCTGCACACTCCACCGTTCATGTCCCGTGGTGGTCACAGCTTCTTTCAGACCAGCATTTGCTCTGGGTTCAGACACTCTCAGTCCTTGTGCCATGACCTTTAACCACAGACCAGTTCCTCCCCACTCCACACCCACCCAGCATACTGGCATCTGGCCCACACACAGACCAGGGCCCTTAATTGCCCAGAATTAAAGGTCTGGGGCATCCTTAAAAAAAAAACAAACCAGTGCCGGCATCGTATTGCTTAGACTGTTAGATCCTTGAGGCCAGGATAATCTCTGTCTTCTTCACCATTGTTCCATAGCACCCAGCTTGGCACATATTAGGTACTCAATATATATTTAATGAATAAATCAGTAAGTGAGAAAATAAATCCCATACACTCTCTTGGGCAATCTAAAGAAATTCCAAAATGTCCACAATGACCTATAGTCTGATGAATTCCAAATAATACTCTCTAGATCCCTATTTTTAGTGAACTAATATACCTTTAATATACCTTAGGGAACTCTGGTAGTGTAGTGGTTAAGTGCTATGGCTGCTAACCAAAGGGTTGGCAGTTCGAATCCTCCAGGCACTCCTTGGAAACTCTATGGGGCAGCTCCACTCTGTCCTATAGGGTTGCTATGAGTCGGAATCGACTCGACAGCACTGGGTTTGGTTTTTTAATCTACCTAAAGAGCCCTGGTGGTGTAGTGGTTAAGAGAGCCAGCCTGCTCATCAAAAGGTCGGCAGTTTGAATCTACCAGCTGCTCTTTGGAAACACTATGGCGCAGTTCTACTCTGTCCCATAGAGTCACTGGGAGTTGGAATGGACTCGACAGCACCTAACAACAACAACGTTCCTAAATGTCTTACCCTCACCTCCTCATTTTAGCTTACCCAACCAGCCTAGTTGAGACCTTCTTCCTACCTCATCTGGTTTGCTAATGAAATTCTTATACCTTTTTAACCCTCACAGAAAAATTATGAGATTTTTTAACTGTTTTTTAGTTAATTTATGTATTTATTAGGAAATTGAGTCTCAGGGAAATAAAAAAGGACCACCTAATGTCTCTGTTTAAAGCGATCCACTGCTAACTGAAAGGTTGGTAGTTCGAAATTACCAGTGGCTGCATGGGAGAAAGACGTGGCAGTCTGCTTCTGTAGAGATTTACAGCCTTGGAAACCCTATGGGGTCGCTATGAGTCAGGATCAATTCAATGACAATGGTTTAATGGCTACATAGTTGGTAAGTATTGGAACTAGCATTTGAAGTCAGTTTTACTTCAACACAATGTTCAAGTTTTACTCTGCAATAATTGTTCTCTCAGCCTTTGAGATCTCTCCTGTTGGCCAGACTTCCACCTTTCAAAGACCTGGTCATATCATTCCCTGCTTACCCTCCTTAATTGTGCCGCATTCACCTCAGGGTTGAGGAATCGCTCTGCAGCATGGCATTAAGAACCATCATCCTGATTCTATTCTGCCCTCATCTTCTTCTCTCCTAAAAATGTCCTATATTCTAACCAGTTGCCGCTGAGTCAGTTCTGACTCCTGGCAACCCCTTGCATGTCAGAGTAGAACTATGCTCCATAAGGTTTTCAATGTCTATTTTTTGAGAAGTAGATTGCCAAGTCTTTCTTCCAAGGCACTTCTGGGTGGGCTCAAACCTCAAACCTTTCAGTTAGCAGCAGAGTGCTTTAACTGTTGGTACCACCCAGGGACTTTGTCCTTTCTTCTAGTCATACAGAATTCCTGGAGAATTTGCCTAAATGGTCTAGGAAAAAAAAAAAAAAAAAATTCCTAAGACGGTCATGGAGTGAACGAGTGTGGAGATGATAAAGAAGACGTTGTGCGTCCACTGAGTCAGTTCGGACTCGTAGTGAGCCAATGTGACAGAGTAGAGCTACCCCATAGGGTTTCCGAGGATATAATCTTTACAGAAACAGATTGCCACATCTTTCTCACACAAAGGGCCTGGTGGGTTTGAAAAACTGATCATTCAGATAGCAGCTGAGTGCTTAACCATTGCTTAGCCAGGGCTGCTTTGGTAAAGAAGGTAAGGGAAGAAATGAAAGGGCAACGGAGGCCTTGATATCTTCAGGATGGGCTTCAAATAGCAAAATAATCACTTTGGCCAAATTCCATCCCCCAGTACAGAGGGAGAGCAGAGAGGAGAAAAGGATATTGAAAGAGAAGTCTTTGGCGAGCTACACACCCTAGAATGGTAACAGTAGAGCAAGAGTGCAATTCGATACTCAAGTACTATCACAACAATGAAGCCAGGAGCTATAGGCAGGAGACCATGATTCTAAGAATATTTCTGACCCTTCCTAATGAAAAGTTCTGTGTGTCTGCCTTAGATTATAGTAAAGGACCGTGGGAGAAAGAAAAAAAAATGTTTTTCACAATTTAAAAAAAATTTTTATTGTGCTTTAGGTGAAAGTTTATTGCGCAAGTCAATTTCTTGTTCAAATATTTATATACAAATTGCTTTGTAATATTGCAATCCCGCAGTGTGTCAGCAATCTCCCCCCTTCCACCCTGGCTTCCCTGTGCCCATTCGTCTAGTTTTCTTGTCTGTTTCTGCCTTCTTGTCTTTGCTTTTGGGCAGGTGTTGACCACTTAGTCTTGTACACTTGATTGAACTAAGAAGCATGTTCCTCATGTGTGTTCTTGTTTGTTTATAGGCCTGTCTAATCTTTGGCTGAAAGGCAAAATTTGGGAGTGGCTTCAGTTTTGAGTTAGTAAGGTGTCCAGAGGCCATAGTCTCGGGAGTTCCTCCAGCCTCTGTCAGATCAGTAAAAGTCTAGTCTTTTGGGGGGAATTTGAATTTTATTCTACATATTTCTCCCTTTCTGTCCAGGACCCTCTACTCTGATTCCTGTCAGAGCCATCGGTGGTCATAGCCAGGCACCATCTAGCACTTCTGGGCTCAGGCTGGTGAAGGCTGTGGTTCATGTGCTCCATTAGTCCTTTGGACTAATATTTTCCTTGTGTCTTTGATTTTCTTCATTCTCCTTTGCTCCGGTTGGGATGGGATCAATAGATGTACCTTAGATGGCCACTTGCAAGCTTTTAAGACCTTAGACTCAACTCACCAAAGTAGGATGTAGAATATTTTCCTTATGAACTATGTTATGTCAATTGACCTTCATGTCCCCCGGGACCATGGTCTCCAGCCATCAACCTCATTGACTAGATCCCTCAAGGTGTTTGGGTGTGTCTAGGAAGCTCATATGACTTTGCTTTGGTCAAGTTGTGCTGACTTCTTCTATATTGTGCATTGTCTTTCCCTTCACCAAAGTTAACAGTTGTGTATTATCTAATGATTTTTCCTCCCCAACCCAACATAATCATCAAAGATTGTTTTTTTCTCTGTGTAAAGCTTTTTTTTTTGCGTTTTTATAATAGTGATCTCATACAATATTTGTCTTTTTGTGATTGACTTATTTCACTCAGCATAATGCCCTCCAGATCCATCCATGTTGTGAGATGTTTTGAGGATTCATCATTGTTCTTTATCGTTTCATAGTATTCCATTGTGTGTAACCAAAACCAAACCAAACCCAGTGTCGTTGAGTCGATTCCAACTCATAGCAACCCTGTAGGACAGAGTAGAACTGCCCCATAGAGTTTCCTAGGAGCACCTGCCGGATTCAAACTGCTGACCCTTTGGTTAGCAGCCATAGCACTTAATCACCGCACCACCAGGGTTTCCTCCATTGTGTATATGTGTCATAATTTGTTTATTTGCAGTGCAATGAATTAATTAATATGGCCCTTCTAGCCACGGACTTTGTGATTCACACACAATGATTGAGTGGGACTATGCAAATAAGGTATATGGAACCTGTGATGGCTGGGGTTATGTGTTGACTTGGCTGGGCCATGATTCCCAGTATTGTGTGATTGTCCTCCATTTTATGTGTTGTGGATCCTGACCTCTGCATATTGGTGAGGCAGGATTGCTATAAGGTGTGTCTTGGGTTGCAGCCTTGCAGGAGGGCATGACTCAAGCCCTACCCTTACTAAAGTTATGCCCTTTCCTGGGGCGTGGCCTGGATCTAAGATATATGTGTGTGTCCTGGCGGAGCTCTCTCCCTCTGCGTTTGTATCTCATGTCCGTTTCATGCTCAATTGACCTCCCCAAAGGGCTGCTGTCTGACCTGCTGATTCTGGGATTCGCTGCCTCCACAGCCTCTTGGGCTGGTGGCCTACTGTGTGACCTAATTCGCCAGCTTCTGCAGCCTTGTGAGCCAGCGGCCTGTGGCCAGAACTGCTGGTTTGGGTTTGTCAGCTCCTGCAGTCATGTGGATTGGGAGAAGCCTCTGCCTGACCCACGAAGTTGGGACTTGCCAGCCTCCAAAACCACTTGAGCCATTTCCTTTATATAGTTTGGTTAGTTTGTGAGTTCTGTGGGATGTTGCCACAAATTAAGACAGGAGGGAGAGTGCTGAGGGGAGAGGGCAGTAGCTGATGTTAGAGATGATGGAGTGGGACAGCAGCTTGGGAAAGTTGGACATTTGGACACCTTTAACCTCCACCTCATAGGAACCAGCTTTGTGGTGATCCTTTTAAAAAAAATTATTCATTTACCATTCATCTGTTGATGAGCACTGAAGTTATTTCCATCTTTTTGCTATTATGAATAATGCTTTAATGAACATGTGACTGCATATGTCTATTGGTGTGACGGCTCTTATCTCGGTAGGATATATTCTTAGGAGTGAGATTGCCAGATAGTATGGTATTTCTATTTCTAGCTTTTTAAGAAGGCACCATATCATTTTCCGCGGTGGCTGTACATTTTACATTCCCACCAGCAGTGTATAAGAGCTCCAATCTCCCTGCAACCTCTCCAACATTTGTCATTTTCTGGGTTTTTTTTTTTTTTTTTTTGATTAGTGCCTGTAATGTTGGGGTGAGGTAGTATCTCATTTTGGTTTTGATTTGCATTTCTCTAACAGCTAATGATTGCAAGCATTTCCTTCTGTGCCTATTAGCTGCCTGAATGTCTTCTTTGATGAAGTGTCTGTTCATACATATCATTTGCCCGTTTTTAAATTGGATTATTTGTCTTTTTGTTATTGAGGTGTTAAAGTATTCTATAGATTTTAGAGATAATACCCATGTTGGGGGAAACCCTAGTGGCATAGTGGTTAAGTGCTATGGCTGCTAACTAAAGAGTTAGCAGTTCAAATCCACCAGGTGCTCCTTGGAAAATCTATGGGCCAGTTCTACTCTGTCCTATAGGTTTGCTAGGAGTCGGAATCAACTCGACTGCACTGGGTTTGGTTTGGTTTTGGTTACCCTTGCTGGATATGTCGTAGCCAAAAATCTTTTTCCCCATCTGTAGGTTCTCTATAGGGTCGTTATGAGTCTAAATCGACTCGATGGTAACAGGGTTTTGTTTTGTTTTGTTTTGTTTTGTTGATAGGTTCTCTTTTTACTGTTTTGGTGAAATCTTTTGATGAGCACAAATGTTCAATCTTTAGGCGCTCCAAGTTATCCAATTTATCTTCTGGTGTTTGTGTACTGCTAGTTATGGTTTGTATTGTATTTATGCAGTGTATTATGGCCCCTAGTGTTGTTCCTATTTTCATGGGAGAAATTTTGTCCTACTTCTACTTCTTAGTCAGCCTTTGGAGGAGAGAACCTAAGTACTGGCGACATAATAAATAAATAAAAGGTAGTCAGCCAAAATTACTGAGGTCTCTGACAAAGGAGAAGGAACATAATTGTTTGTCATTTTTGTTGTTGTTAGCAGCCTTCAAGTTGGCCCTGGCTCATGGTGACCTCATGTACAAAGGAACAAAACACTGCCTGCTCCTGCACCATCTCATGATCGGCTGCAGACAGAGCCATTGTGATCCATAGGTTTTCACTGGCTGATTTTCAAAAGAAGATCATCTTAGCCTGAAAAGCTCCACTGAACCTGTTCAGCATCATAGCGACACGCAAGCCTCCATGACAGATGGGCGGGGGCTGTGCATAAGGCACGTTAGCCAGAAGCTGAACCCAGGTCTCCAGCACAGAAGGCAAGAATTCTACCATTGAACCACTGCTGTCTCCATAGGATTATGTTTAGTACAAGTTTAATATTTTTCTGTTTAATTCTGTGGACATAAAAATCTTAACCTAACATTCAGTTACCCAAAATATTTGTATTTCCCAGGATGCTGGTATTCTTGGATTCTTTCGCTGACTATGTGGGTGCTTATCGTACAGCAATACCTTTTAGTTTGAGCTTGGGTTTTCGGCTTGTTTTCCTACTTCAGGACTCACTAACTTGCTAGCATGTGGTTCCTGGACTGTCTACAGACTTCTTTGATGAAAGTCTCAAGGTAAATTGGTTTGCTTTACCTCCTGAGATGGTAATTTAGATAGACAAGAAGAATCAGGCTCCTGAGCACTCTCATTGGACTCTCGTGATCGAATCTGCCTCTAAATAATCAAAAATAGGTAACAGTGGTGGATAAACTTTTGTTGGCAAAAAGAACCCCATTTTATACTTGGGATCTTCCTAGCTCTAACCTTAGCTCCACCATCAGCTCCCAGAGTGCCCAATCACCAGGCCACACCCCACATACATTTTCAGGACCAGAAGCAAGCATTCCAGTGGAGGCTTTGCTCACCTCTTTCCTCTTCCTATCCCTTAAGCCATCCCGCTCTGTGAAGGGCCTCATGTTCAAATTTATGGACACCTCATGTCAAAGGTCCAAGCTGTGTCCAACCCTACCCCCCATCGCTCATATCTTGGACTCCCTCCAGACTAGTACTGTCTGTTTTCAGAAGGAGGGATCTTGGGAAGAGGTTTACCCATGCTCTGGATGCTGTCGTGAGTTGTTTGGGCAGGGATTTGGGATCCTGGGTACCTGGGCATGGAGTAAAGGGAGGAAGGTCACAGGCTTCAGCTGCTCACATTTCTCTTGGCCGTGTAAAATCCTTTTCCATGGGGGTGGGCACAGATGGAGGAGGTCAGAGCAGTCCCCTAAATACAGAGGCCCCAGGTGCCTGGGTCTAAGGGTGGTTCTGCTAATCGATGTTCCTGCTCAGCCTCTCTGGGCCTCAGTACTGGGAAGGGAATGGCAGTGTTTTGGCCCAGATCTCACAAGAAAGCACACATGAAGGAGACTGCATAAGAACACAGAAAAGGTACATAGCTGTCTATTTGAAACAATCTCCTTAACCAGCAAAGGTGGTGGTGGTGGTGGTGGTGTTAACGGCCTTTGAGTCAGCCTGGGATTCGTGGTGACCACATACACAATGGAATGAAATGCTGCCCAGTCCTGTGCATCCTCATGACTGGTTGCAGATTGGAACATTGTGATCCATGGGGTTTTCAATGACACGGACTGCCAACCTTTTGGTTAGCAGCCGTAGCACTTACCCACTGAGCCACCAGGGTTTCCCTAACCAGCAATAGGAGATGCCTAAAGTTCTCCCAAAAGAGACTTGCTTGTTCGGGTATTCAAATTTGTGGAGCTGCTGAGTGGGTTCGAACTACCAACCTTTAGGTTAGCAGCTAATTGCTTAACCATTGCACCACCAGGGCTCCTTTTTTGTGCCTTAGTTTCCCAAAATTTGGAGCCAAGCCAGTGCTCAGTGCAAGTCATTAGGTATTTTTGGGATGGCGTAGACGTCTACTTACCCTGCTCCCACCACACAGCCTCTGCTCTAGTTTTAGCTCTGTCCATCCTGTATCACGTTAAGCTTAAATCAGAACCTGCCTCAAATCCTCCTCGAAATTGATGAAGTATAAAGTCTAAGGAGGCAGTAAATACCTCTGATATTTATCTGTATTGGACAGGCTGCAGGAACTGGAAGGAGAGACTTTAGTTTTTTTTTTTTTTTTTTTTTGAACAATCCTATTTCATAGGATGAAGATGCCAAGTGTACTGTAAACACAAATGGAAAAGCTGCGTGGCTTGCCCTAGGGTGGCTCAGTAATAGGATCTTTTATTTGATCCCCTGGCTGTTTTCTGTTGCGTCAATACTGAACACCCCTAGAAATGCTCTCTCTGCTGTTCTCAGGGGGGAAATGTGGCCCCTTGTCACTAGCAACTTACTTTATTCTCTTTTGTTTTCAGCTGACGGATTAAAAAAAAAAAAAAGTGGGACATTTTAGTGCCTTCCTGTTGACAGCCATATGCATTTGCATGTCACTTTGAACCATCCTCCTCCTCCAGAGCACTGGCTTTCAAACTGTGGTAAGAGGCCAGTGGTGGAAACACGGCCCATATTTTGCCTCCCTTTGCAGTTGCTAACATTTTCACTTACTGTCCAGGATTTAACAGACATTTATGCTAACCAAAAAGTCAGCAGTTTGAATTCACCAGCCACTCCTTGAAAACCCTATGAGGCAGTTCTACTCTGTCCTATAGGGTTGCTATGAGTCAGAATTGACTAGACAGCAACAGGTTTGGTTTGGGTTAGGTTTTATTGATGGCAAAGCTCAAACATCACTTTCTAAGTCGTTTGCTCCAAAGCAATCACTATTACGGGTATCTTTCACTTGTGTCTGCTTCCCACACAGGGCAAGAAGATGGGTCCACAATCACTGTCTAGGGGGAGAAGGTTTACTACCAGGCTCCATTCCTTTCTACAGCACTGAGTGTCATCGCAGCAGGAGTGGAGACAAGGAAGAGTGGAATGTCATCAAAGACACCGTCCCCGCCCCTTCCTCTGGGAGGATTATACTTCCCTGCCCTGTTGAACTCAGGCATGGTCATGTGACTTACTTGGACCAACAAAATATGACCAGAGCGACATAAGTCCCTTCTAGCTAATGCTTCAATAGCCAGCATATGCTGAAGTGTGCTTTCCTTTCCTCTGCCCCAGCAGCTAGCGATGCTCCAAGGAGTGGCTGCTGCATCGGCCTGGATGTTAGAGTGGGCATGATTACAGGGTGATGTGTCAGTGAGCAGAGCCCCAGCTGACCTGTAATAGGCATGTAATGTACCATGAGGGGGAAATAAGCCTTTGCTGTTTTAAACCACTGAGATTTTCATAGCCTATCCTGAGTGATATAGGGTAAACTTTGGATATTTCCAGAAGAATGGAGAATACTTTTTCTCTCTACCTCAGCATACCAGGCTTTTATTTTTTCTCTTCCTAGATCTTAGGTTTTAGTCAAGTTATTTAAACTTAGAGGAGCCCTGGAGGTGCAGTGGTTAAGTGCCTGGCTGCTAACCGAAAAGTCGGAGTTTCCAACCCACATCAGGAGAAAGACCCGGCGATCTAAAGATTACAGCCTAGAAAACACTATGAGACAGTTCTGCTTAGTCACATGGGGTCGCTATGAGTCGAAATTGACTCAATGGAACTGAACAACAACAACAACATTTAAACTTAGGGTGTCTCTGCCCAGCCTGTCACTCTCACAGGGTAGTAGGAAAGAACAAAAGTAAGATAACAAGATATTTTGGCTTTACAGATACAGGTGTTAGCACCAATGAGTGGACAAGCAAGAGATACAAAATTAATGTTTTTAGCTATGCTGGCCTTCCCCGAGTCCCTCCAGGGACCCTCCCGCACTGGGGGGAGGAGGAGTTGCATCCAACTCAGATGTAACAACTGGGCATCTGTTCAGGGTCGATGGTAGGAAGATGACAAAGAAAGAGAAGGAATGGCTCCCACCCTTAGGGGGCTGGCACCTAGAAGTACCACAAAATTCCCATGAGAGGTCTTCAGGACCCTTCAATGTAACATCTGGAGGGGGCAACATACAGACAACTATAAACAGATCCTATCAACCAGGAGGGGCAGGTTGCCAAAGAGATGTCAGAGGAGATAAAATCCATCAGGAAAGGAGTGCTGGGACATGAGCAGATGGAAAGGAAGAACGCCAGTTTTACGCTGTGTGATCCAGGTGCATGCAATCCTCACTGTCTCTTCCTCTCTCTGACTTTCTCTATCTCCCTGTCTCTCTCTGTCTATCTCTGTCTCTTTATCTCTCTCTGTGTATCTACGTTTCTCTGTCTTTCTCTGTCTCTCTCTTTCTGTCTCTCTCTGACTCTGTCTCTCTGTCACTCTGTCTTTGTCTCTGTCTCTTTGTGTGTGTCTTTCTCTATCTCTATCGCTTTGTCTCTCTCTGTCCTTCTGTGTCTCTGTCTCTTTCTTTGCCTCTGTCTCTCTCTCTGCCCTTCCCTGCCTTTCTGTCTCTCTCTCCACACAGACATACACACGTACACACGTACAATATGTAACCTCACATAGCACTAGATGAGATCATCGATATCTTTTTTTTTTTTTCCCCAGTAAGAAAACAGAGTCTCTGAGAGGTAAAATCACGTCGCTGGAACCAGGATTCAAAGTCAGGCCTGTGTGGCCTCAGAGCCCGTGTCTCTCCATCACTCAGCACTCCTGCCTGTCTGAGAACTGTTGAAGTGGTGGGTGCTGTAACTTGTGGACCTGCAAGTGCCGGTGGCATATTCCGTTAAAGCCCTGCCCTCTCGCCTTCCCTCCCAAATTGGGTGGTTACATTTTCTCTTCCCACAGTCCTTTGGCAGCTTCCACTGCCTGAGGGGCTTAATTGAGCAGGAGTCTCTCAGGGACTCGCTCTGCTGTTTCCTGATGAGCAAGGGGAGAAGGGAGCAGATAATGGGACCATTCTCATTAGTCAGGGACCCCCTTTTGTCATTCCTTTTATCGGCATCATCACTATTTTAATTAACCATCTTTGCCATTGGGCCTGCATGTAATTGTTCTCTGCATTGTCCAAACCACTAGGATGGATTCCTTTAAAGGTGCAGGCTTTCCCACCCCATCAGCCACTGCTAATTAAACCATGAGAAGCTTTAACTCTCACTGCAGAAGGCCTACAAGTCAGGTAGGACACGATCCTCATTAGCGCGGAGAAGATTACAAGCTCTGCTGTTATTACCCAGGCCCAGTACCCCTTCCGGACGTCACCGCTTGCTAAGAGTAACTGTTGATCCAGTGTAGGCTTTTGCCCTACAGAGCAAAGTTGCACAGTAATTTTTTATTCTAGCAACAGGATGGGATAGTAGTTGCCTTCCTAGGCAAGCTGCAGGACAAAAGCAAAGGAAAAAGAAGCAAACAAACAAAAACACTCCAAAGACTGGCCGTGAAAAGGCTGTGATAAAAAAAGGGTCCAGTAAAGAAAGCTACCCTGCAGCCCAGGACCATGGAGGTAAGTCTCTCCGATGACTGGTTCTAGATCACAACCGTCAGTGGTAAGAAAACCCACATCCAAAAAGGAGTCCACTCAAATGCTAGCTCTGTGGCGATAAATGTGAGAGACACAAAACAAAACATACGAACACGTTAGAAAGTGTCTTCCTGTAGAAGCTGTTTTGCAAACTGTTTTTAGATCCAGGCCATGTAAGGAAAAACAGGTGTGGCAAAAACCTGGTTACAAGCAGTTTGAGTTGGGCCAATGGTTCCAGATTTCTGAAACATGGTGTATTAGCGTTCTAGAACTTGCCAGAACAAAGTACCACAAGCCGCATGGCTTAAAACAAGAGAAATTTATTGTCTCACAGTTTTGGAGGCTGAAAGCCTGACTCTGGGGCGTTGGAAGGGCCATGCTTTCTCCGAAGGCTGTAGGGTAAGATCCTCCCTTGTCTCTTCCAGCTTCTGGTTGTCCCAGGATTTCTGTGGCTTGGGCAGTTCTACTCTGTCCTAAAGGGTCGCTATGAGTCGGAATCGACTCGACGGCACTGGGTTTTGGGGTGGCAGCTTAACTCCAATCTCTGCCTCCATCTTCACATGGTCTTCTTCCTGTGTGTCTCTCTGTCTGTCTGACTTTTCTCTTTTTGTAAGGACACCCACCCCTTGCTGTCAAGTCAATTCCAACTCATAGAGACCCAACAGGACAGAGTAGAACTGCCCCATAGAGTTTCCAAAGAGAAACTGGTGGATTTGATCTGCCAACCTTTTGGTTAGCATCTGAGCTCTTAACCACTGTGCTACCAGGGTTCCATAAGCACACCAGTCATATTGTATTAGGGCCTACCCTACTCCAGGGTGATCTCATCTTAACTAACTACATCTGCAAAGACCCTGTTTCCAAATAAGGTCACATTTACAGGTACCAAGAGTTAGGAATTTAACATATCTTTTTGGAGGACACGATTCAATCCACAACACTGTGTACCTATTTGTAAGTCTGGAAGAAACAGTAGGTTTACCTGCTTCTTTTGTCTTCTGTGACTGGGGAAGCCTTAAGTCCATTTGCGGACATTCCCTTGCTTATTTCACACGTGCCATTTCTTCATAGCTGCCCTTCTTCCGTTTTTATCCTCTGCCCCAGGGGGTTTTTGACGCCTGTTCTATTCCTCCAGAACCATCTCAGGAGTCATTACAATGAAGTGTTTTAGGTTAATTGGTGTATTAATTATCTGTTGTAAAAGAAACTACCTCAAATCTTAGCAGCTTAAAACAACACACAGTTATTAGGTCACAGTTTATGGGGTCAGGAATTTGGCCTAGGTGTATCTCTGGGAGCTCTGTTTCAGGGTCTTTCACAGGCTGTAGTCAAGGCATTGGCTGGGACTGTAGTCATCGATTGGGGCAAGATCTGCTTCCAAGCTCACTCAGTGGTTGTTGGCAGGATTTAGTTCTTCATGGGCTGTTAGACTCAGGACCTCAGTTACTCTCAGGATGTTGTCTGAAGGCGGCTACTCCTAGTTCTGTGCTACAGGAGCCTCTCCATAGGGTAGCTGCCAATACAACAGCTGGCTTCACCAAAGTGAGCAATTAGAGCAAGACATTGCCAGCAAGAAAGAAATCACGGTCTTTTATAACCTAATCTCAGAAGTGACATTCCATCACTTTTGGAACATTCTAGTCATTATAAACAAGTCACTATTTAGTCAACAGTCAAGAATAGGGGATTACACAAGGTAGTAAAATCTGTAGGGCAGGTCAGCCAGCTGAAGATTCTAGGAGGCCTTGAGGAAGAATTCTTTTTCTTCTGGAAACCTCAGTTTTTGTTCTAAGGCCTTCAACTGATTGGATGAGGCCCACCTACATTATCTAGGGTAATCTCCTTTACTTAAAGTCAAGTGATTGTAAGTGTTAATTATGTCTACAAAACACCTTCACAGCAACATCTAGACGAGCGTTTGACTAGGCACCATATATTAACCACACTGACACATAAAATTCACCATCACACCCTCTATGCACAAAACTTCTTATTCTTGAGCTGGTCCCTCCCTTTCTCACCTCCCAAATACTATCAGCAAAACCTTCCTCATCTCCTTTGTAAACACATTAAAGGGCTTTATTCTTTTTCAAATTATTTTAGATCCATTTCCTCATTTTCCTCTTGCCATAATCCTGTGAGTTAAGTAGGGTGGCCTACTATATTACTATTTGTAGACTCCAGAGAGATTAAATTCTTGTGGAGACAGGGACAGAAGGCTGGACAGCCTCAAGACCAGAATAACAGGTCCATTGATCTGGGACTCTATCCCATGGGTGATGTTAGAAGACAACCCACACAGGCAGCCTGTGATGCACGAAGTCTCACGTATCTTTCTCAAGTAGTTTTTCAAGGCTCCACTATAGGGATGGCAACTTACATCTCTCTCTTGTAAGTTGTTTTTCAGGACTCTACCATAGGGGGTGGTGTTACAAGATGACTCACATCCTGTACTCTGTCACATGAAGTTCTACATTTCTTCCCTACAAGCTATTTTCCAAAGATGAACAGAATCAGCTGATCCCTGGGGCAGTGCAGTAAAAATGAGTGTGACCTTACAGCCTTGTCAAGTGGCCACCGAGACTGCGCAGTGCTGACGTGACATTGTCCAAACTGACTCCACCTTGGATTCCAGATGCACACCCACCTAATTTCTTAACCACTCTATTTCTCAGAAAGCCCCACCTTTTTCCCCCCAAAGCAATAAATAAAACATGAGATCCTTCCCACCTAAAACTCCTTATAAACTCCAGGAAAACCTCTGTTCAGGGAGAGACTGGAGGCTAGAATAGGCAGAAGCCCCGCTCCGTCTCTCCCTCAAAAGCCTCCCCTTTTTTTTTTCTGTCACTAATAAACCTTTGTTCATGTGGAACCTTGGAGCCTTTCCTGGTCATTCTTGGTCAGTGGAAGGCAAGAACCTAGACAGGACTTAGTGGTAAGCTGGGAAGCCTTGCTCTGCAACACTGTAGCCTTGGGGCCAGAGCTGGGGCTGAGGCTTAGGTTCCCACTTCCTTCTTCAGGGTCCTCAGGCCACCAGACATATCACAGTCCTGCCGGGCATCCTGCTTTAAGCTTTTGGAAGGACCACATGAGCCAAAAGCAGGCTGCTGAAATTAAGGGTATATTTTTTTCACTGGGTTGGGTTCCCCCTCTCTGGGCTAGAATGCCTTTGGTTCTTTTAATTAAATTAGATGGAAATATCAATATTTAGATATACAGTTTTCAGTTCTCTAACAAAGGTAAATTGTTGAATATTCTGAATTGAACTCGCCTCCAGGGCTGGTGTGGTTAATGATGGGGTGGACACAAAGAGGTTTTGCCTACAACCAACAATCATACCCCTGTGAGTGACAATGGGGAATTCCTCCAGCAAGGTGAGAGATGCCCTGATCTTTTTTATTAATCTTTCCTGGGGCAGAGATTGCTGCCCACAATGAAATCTACTAATAACCTCCCCCATGGTTTAATCCTATAAGGCTCATGGCAAATTTCCATTCGGTATTTCTTCTAATTCATTTGGGAATGAGGGGCTTGTCTCTGAATACAAATTCAGGAGATAAACTTCCTAAACAAAAGAACTTCAAAGAAAGAATTTGTATATATTATTCATATGTCTCCAGTGCAAGCCCAAAGACATCTTCTGGGAAAAGGGACACTGACTTTGGCCTATGTCAATCACAAAAACATAAATAATATTTAAAGCCTCTGATCCTGTAAGCACAATGGGAAAAAAAAAAAAAAAATGCCATATGGCCCTGATAGGGAGTTCAAGGCCCATCTGGAATTTTTCTGAGGACTCACATGCTTAAAAATGTAAAGACAATTTATGAATGTGTTTATCACACTTATTCAGGCAAAGACAAAGCTCACCGGTATTGCACGATGCCTAGTAGATGGTCTTTTCAGGAGGCTGGGGCACGTCTCACATGCTACACTACTCCCTTCTACCTACTCTCAACCTTCATGTCCACTGCTGCTGGACTATTTTATCTTCAGGCATTTCCTGAGCTCCTCTGATCCTTAAATTTGGAGATATGAAGCCTACATTTTGCAGAAATCATTCTCCTTGACAAGATCTAGGAGTCCCATTTTAAAATTAGCATGCAGCATCCAAAATTACTGACTGTCGTCACTACCATATAGCCACGCTCTTCTCCCCAAGTGGCAGATGAAATTGCTCACAGCCTTTTAATGATCCCTCATCCAAAGACCACAGACATCTCAAGCTCAATAAGCCAAAGCCAAATTCATCCTCCCACTTACCATTAATATGACTTCCAGATTCTCCCACAGGCAACAACCACATCCATCATATTTAATTAGTCACCAAATTCTATAGCTTGTTCCTCCAAAGCCTCTCACAGACCTAACTTTGGCCAATCTTCCTTACCTCTTTCCTGGGTTGCTCTAAAAGCTTTCTACTTGCCCTCTGGTCCACAAGCTCACTCTTCTGATGCATCCTCTCCTCTGAAACCATAGGAAATTTGCACACCGTGGATCAGGTACTGCCATCACCGTGTTTTCCAGAATGAGGCCCGAGATCGTCAACTTCTCGTTTTCTCTTACGCTCTGTTAATGTCATATGTCAACTTGGCGAGGCTATGATTCTCAGTGGTTTGGCAGACCCTACGTAATTACCTTCCATTTTGTGATCTGATGTGAGCAGCCAGTTGACAGGGGAGTTTCCTTGGGGGTGCGGCCTGTCGTGAGTATATAATTGGCTGCTTCGGAGAAGCTCACTCTCTTTCAAGACCTCAAACTCTTGTCATCACCTGACCTCCGATTCTGGGGACGTAAGCCGGCAGATGTCTCCAGCCTGCCACCTGACCTGCAGATTGTGGATTCACCAACCCTCTTAACCCTGTGGGCCAGTAGAGGCCTCCAGCCTGCCATCTGATCTGCAGATTTTGGGTTCCTCAGCCCCTGTAATCCCATGAGCCACCAGAGATCTTCAACCTGTCATCTGACCCATGGATTTGAAACTTGCCAGCCCCCACAACTGTGTGAGCTACCTCCTTGAGGTGAATTTCTTTCTATATATATACGTTTCACTGGTTTTGCTTCTATAGAGAATCAAGATGAGGATACCACCCTTCAAAAAAAATATCAAAATGTATCAAGAATTCTGTCAGTTCTTGCCACCCTCACTGCTTCCACCCTGGCTCAAGCCACTGGGGTTTCATGCCTGGGTCATTGCGAGGATCTCCTCTCTGGTCTCTCATCATCTGCCCTTGTCCTACGCAGGCTGTCCATCATAGTAGACAGAGGGAGACATTTTTAAGCAAAAGTTGGATCACTTCATTCCTCTGCTTAAAGTCCTCCAATGTTTCTCTTCTTGTTCAGAACTAAAGCCAAACATTCTTAAAATGGCCTAGGAAGCCGTTCACAATCAGGCATCCAATTCTCTCTGCCTACTGTCCCCTTGATAACCTCATCTCCTAGTGCTCTCCTCCTCCCACTTGACACCAGCCTTGCTGGAATCCTCTTTGTTCCTCAGACACACAAATCAAACTCCAAGTTCAAGGCCTTTGCATTTGCTTTTCTCTCTGTCTTGAACACTCTTTCCTCCTGTAACCACACATTTCCCCCTATTATCTCCTTCAAGAACAAGAATCAGATATCACCTTCTCAGCTAGGCCTTCTCTGACCACCCCATTTAAAATGGAATTCGCCAGTTGACTAACCACTGCCACAGGCATTCCCTGTTCCTCTCCTTGGCATGTTATCTTCTGAAGCCCCATATGTTTCATCTGTTGACTCTCTCCCCTACTGAAATGTAAACTTACAAGGGAAGGGCTTCCACCCTATCCCTCTTCCATCAGTTTTATAACTGGTATATCACCAGAACCTAAAATACTGCCTGGCACCAAACCAGTGCTCAGTACTTATTTGTTGAAGGAGTGCACATGACCTACAAGGAGTTTTGAAACCTTCTTTATTGTATCAACTCTTATCACTCCTTGTTACATACTTATGCTCTCAATATCATTTGCCATTCCTCCAAAGAGTCATGATTAAACTATATGCAGACACATGCACATATACTTATATCCCTGTACTCATGTTATTCTGTTTTCCCTGTAAAGTGCTCACAATGGGCACACTCATATTCATCCTTCAAAACCCAGCTTTTGGGTCACCTCCTTGCTGTCGGTGCCCCCATCCCTTCAGCCAGATTTATTTGCTACTTTATCTCCCTCATCAGAATGGTTTATATTTTCTCACATAATTATAGTTATTGGTTAGCTGTTTTTCTCTCCTGGCTTTTTCAGGCTTGTAACTACTACAACACCTAGCTGAAGATCTAAAAGCTATGAGTAGAGCAGATGTGAAATAAACATTTGCTGCACTCTCCAATGAATTGAAAACAGAGGTAAAAGGAACTTTCGAGGCTGTTTCTTGTACCCCTTGAGTGTGTCGGACAGAACGTAATGCAGTGCTAGCCATATAATAGTAAACACCGGAAGTACTTGTGGAATGATTAATCCAGAGTCTCCCAAATTTGCCTGAATATAGAAATTACCTGGACACACGTCAAAAATATAAATTCCTGGGATCCACCCCAGACATACCAAATCACAATCTCCATGCGATAGGCGAGAAAACCAGCTGTTGTTAGGTGCCATCGAGTTGGTTCCTACTCATAGTGACCCTGTGTACGACAGAACTAAACATCGCCTGGTCCTGTGCCATCCTCACAATCGTTGTTATGCTTGAACCCATTGTTGCAGGCACTGTGTCAATCCATCTCGTTGAGAGTCTTCCTCTTTTTCACTGGCCCTCTGCTTCACCGGGCATGATGTCCACGATAGGAATAAATGTTGGAAATCTATATTTAAACAAATGCCAGGGGTAAAACATATGTCCAGGTTCAGTCTGGAGAAACCCTGCATAGATCCACTGCAACTAGTGCAGGGCCCTGAAGTATATACGAACTGACTTTATTCTGTTCCCTCACATACCTGCTCTAGGTATTTTGATGCCTTAGGTGGTTGAAAAGTTTTCCTAAAAACATTGAGTCTTAACTCTTCCCTTAAAAATTCTAGACCACTGCTCTGAACTGGTTGGAGCTGAAGCACAGAGGGGCAAAGAACTACAGGGCTTCCTTAATGTTTTCTTACAAATTCATGAGGTAACTTTCAGAGACTTGTCTTCTGTTGGCCTCAGTTCACCCATCTGTAAAATGAATATGATGCCGCCTCTTCACAAGGGTATTGGAAGATTTAATTACATTGTGAAATTCTTTGCATCTGCCAAAGAGTAAAGACATGTGAGGTCTAATTAAGAGCAGTGAGTTAGTATTCCTGGGTTATCAAGTCACTAGTGTCATGTCTGCATTTAAATGCATAGAAAAGGAACCCTTTCGTTTTCATTTTAAATAGCATCCTTCTCCCCTTGCTGCCCATTGTGAACTGGGACCTTACCACAGAGTCAGTCCTTCTTAGGCTCGTGGTGTCTCAGCTGTGGACTTTCTTAGTTAATCGATCATTTCTGCAGTCTCTTGTGGGCTAGCACAAGGACAAGCCCTCAGCCAAACTGGGCTCCAATCTGTCTTCTTGACATTTGGGCAAGATTTTTCAGATTCAGTTGCTTCAATTGTAAAATGGAGCACTATTTCCTCCACAGGAATATAAGAGAATAAAAAAGAGAGAGAGAGAATATATACTAAATAAATGCTAGAAGGCCAAATACTTAGTACTGAGATTAAAAAAAAAAAAAAAATTTAATGCCAAGCAGAGATCTCAATCCAGCAGAGTCTAGCTTCCCAGGGATGATGTTTGTAGGAGGAAAAATTAGGTAGATCTTTTAAAACCAAATGGTCATGAGCTGTTTCTTTCCATATGAGGAAACCAAAGTCCCTGAGTGTTGCAGATGGCCTGGGGTTATCTGGGCTCATTGGTTCGGTAAACTGTGGACAGCTGAAAACAATCAGAAACATGGGGCTCCTGCCTTGATAATTTGGCATCTAGCTTACCTGTGCTGTGTATGTGATGTGCTTGAGTTGGAATTTGTCTACCACAAGGTTGGCAATTCGAACCAGGGCTTCAAACTGGTTCTTCCTGGTTCAGCCATGGCAGAGAAGGCAACACAGGAACAGATTTGAATTTTTTAAAATTTGGGTGACCCAGAACCATAACTGGAATGGGATAAATTACTGGTCAAAACTTTGCTAGAAACTTAATCTCCCTCTTAAAGAACAAGGACAGCATATGCTCGCGTAGCAACCAAATCTCTTGCCTGTCGGATTCTGTACAAAGTCAGAAACAGCAGTGCCTGGCTCAACAATGGCGGCCAATCGCGCTGCTTTGAATGTGTGTTGCTCTCCTCAGTCCTGGCAATAATCCAATCCCACACAGCAGGCTCCTGAAAGGGCTCGCTACGCCTCTCCCAAGTCTCCCATTCCAGGGCTTCCACCCGTCATTTTTCCTATTCTGGTTATCGTTTTGGATTACCCAAATTTAAAAAATTTGTGTCTGCTCTTGTTTCACCTCGACGGCCATGAGTGAGCCAGTTTGAACTGGTTTGAAACCCTGATTTGAACCCACCCAGAGGCTCCATGAGAAAAAGACCTGTTGATTTGCTCCTGTAAAAATTAGAGCCAAGAAACTTTATGGGGCAGTTAGACTCTGTCACACAGGGTCAGTATGAGTTGGAATCAACCTGGCAGCACCCAACAACAACATCATCTTGATGGCCAGGTTGGGATTTATCAATATAATCATTAATATTATTAAGCATAAAAGAAGTCTTTATTGTATCTTTTCACATTCCTTCTAGGTGTCCCTTCAGGATCCTGCTCCTCGTGGTGCCCATCCCTATGGCCGGCTCTTTTCTGCGTCTGCCACTCAGGGCTCTTGTGTTTATGGATCTACCTCCATTTTCAGGCATCAATATTATGTTTCTCTTTTCTGGATTCAGGGCCCAGCTAACTAATCTGAGAAGTTTGCCAAACTAACGGCCTAATGAGCAAGGATACTGTGATGGCTTACTATCTGTAACACTGTCCTTCTCAGAGATTTTTCAAAAGAAATTTGCAGGCTAACCTGGCTGACTGGGGGATAAAGAGAGGAGGGGATATGTTTTGGAAAGGGCCACCTTTTGACCGCCCTTGGACCATACCTCATAGGGAGCAGCATCTCCTCTGTACTGTAAGCATGAGATGGCCACCATCCTGTAATAGAGAAGACTAATCGCTTCCTGATCTTCTCTTCTAAATGCTCCAACCTCTGCTTTTCTATTAAGGCACAGTATGACAGGACAAAAGGAGGCCTGGTGGTGCAGTGACTAACGCACTCAGCTGCTAACCAAAAGGAAGACGGTTTGAACTCACCAGCTACTCCGTGGGAGAAAGATGTGGCAATCTGCTTCTGTAAAGATTACGCCTTTGAAACCCTACAGGGCAGTTCCGCTCTGTCCTGTAGGGTCACTGTGAGTTGGGTTTGGTTTTGGGCTTATGACAGGAAACGCAAGCACACAGACAAACAGAAGAAGGAGGGAATGAGGAGCAATAGAGCATTGCTGCGAAGCTACTGTATTTTCCAAACTGCTTTCAAGCCACTTTGTTTTTTTAAAATAAACATTAAAAAACAAAACCCTCAAATTTGGTTAATTTAATATATGGTCCCACCCCTGCCTCCAATCCTTTACTCTTAGAAGAGCTAGAGAAATGCAGTTACTTCCTCCAGTGAAGATATAAAATAATTTTTTAAATGTGGCAAAGAGTAAAAATTGGCATCCAGATGAAATGCATGCAGACTCTGGCAGCAATAAAAGTGCCACTTGCAAAGCATGTTGGCCTGCTCCTTGTTAGCTATGGCACCACCCAGCCTGGAGAAGCCAGTGTTCTTATCTTCTCAGGGCAGCTGGCTGACGGTGTTCTCCAGGCAATAGATCAGAGAGAACTGTTTTCAGCTCTCAGCTTCCAACCAGCAACCCAAGGGCCTCCCTAACTCCCTGCTGCCTTGCTGATTCCACTTATTTTCTGCAGCCAGTTTCCAAGCTGAGCAGTCTTGAAATCGTTCCTGGTACAAGTGGCTGTGGGCGTTCACTTCCATTTTGCAGATGGAAATACGAGTTGTTGCTCTTCAGTCGTTGGGATAGCTACTGTTATATGTCAGCTTGGCTAGGCTGTGATTCTCAGTGGTTTGGCAGACATTGGGCTGCTTGCTCTTCCATAATGTAATATAATTACCTCTGTGATGAGATCTGATCTAATGCAATCACTTCCATGATGAGATCTGCTGTGAGCAGCCAATCAGTTGAAAGGGTGTTTCCTTGGGGGTGTGGCCTGCCTCCAGTATTCAAAGGATGTTCCAGCAAGGCTCACTCTTACTCTGAATCCTGCATCTGACTCGTCATCCTGTGACCTCTGGGTCTTGAGACCTGAGCCAGCAGTCTGCTGCCTGACCTGCAGATTTAGGGAGTCACCAGCTCCCACAGCTTCATGAGTCAGCAGTCTGTCTGGGGTTTGTCAGCCCCTGTAACCACTTGAGTCAGGAGAAAACTCCAGCCTGACACCTGACCCACAGATTTTGGGACTTGCCAGCGTCCACAACTACATGAGCCATTTCCTTGAATTAAATCTTTCTCTCTCTCTCTCTCTCTATATATATACGTCTCACTGTTTTTGCTCCTCTAGAGAACCCAGCCTAAGACATTTGGTACCAGAGGAGTGGGATGTTGCTCTAACAGATATCTAAAATTTGGAAGCAGTTTTGGAATTGGGTAATGGGTAGAGGCTGGAAGAGTTTTAAGGTGCCTAATAAGGAGTCCTGGTGGTGTGGTGGTTAAAGTTCTCAGCTGCTAACCAAAAGGTCAGTGGTTCGAACCCACCAGCTGCTCTGTGGGAGAAAGATGCAGCAGCTTGCTTCCATAAAGATTTACAGCCTTGGAAAAGAAACCCTATGAGAAAGTTCTACCTTATCCTTCAGGGTGGCTATGAGTCAGAATTGGCTTGACAACGGTGGGTATGGTTTGGAATAGTAAAAGCTTGGTTGCCTTAAAGAGACTATTGGTAGAATTATGGACATCAAAGGCAATTCTGGTGAGGGCTCAGAAGAAAGTGAGGAGAAGTCTTAGGGCATACATACAGCACCAGCAACAGAATGTTGCTAGAAATGTGGACGTTAAATGTGCTTCCGGTGAGGCTTTAAAAGAAAATGATGAACATGTGATGAAAAAAAAAAATGTGATAGAACGATGCTTTTTATGCAGTGGCAAAGAACTTGTCTGAATTATGTTCAAATGTTTGGTGGAAGGTAGAACTTGTAAGTGCTGAACTTGGATATTTGGCTGGTGAGATTTCTCAGCAAGATCTTAAAGAGGTTTCTCCTTGCTGCTATAGTAAAATGTGAGAGAAAAGATATTGACTTAAAGGAACTGTGCAAAAGGAAAACAGAGCTTAAAGATTTGGAAAATTCTGTTGTACAAACTAAGGGCACGTGTTCTAAGGACACGTGCTACACAATCTTTTGTTAAAGAGATTAAGCCTGTGACTGACGGATCTAACCAACTACCACAGCAGAAAACCTATCAGTTTAGAATTAAGGGGACAGAGAAAGAATGAAAGGAGAGAACACTATCATACTCTTGGAATTCTATAGGCAGGAAACAGGCCAAAGGAGTTACATCTGTTGTCCCCCAGAAAAGAAAAGGACCATCTCTGGAGCAGCTCAGAGATCAGCAGAACTATTGGAACAATCATGGGAAGTGGGTCTTCTTGGTTTCAAAGGGTGGGGCTGTGGTCTTCTGAATCTCAAAGGGTAGGGCCACAGCTTCCTAGGTTTCAGAGTCAGGTCTTCACCAACTTGGTTCTGGAGTGTGGAACTGTCATTCATGAGTGTCAGAGGAATGGGACCACTGCCCAAAGCTGTGGCGGTGGGGATGTTATGCCCAAGGGACAGAAGAACAGGACTGCCAGGGCCTAGGGGGTGGGGTCACCACTTAGATGGACTAGGAGAATGGGGCTGTCTAAAGCTGAGGGGTAGCATAGTGGCTGAGAGCTACGTCTGCTAACCAAAAGGTCAACAGTTCGAATCCACCAGGTGCTTCTCAGAAACTCTTCGGGGCAGTTCTACTCTGTCCTATAAGGTCACTACATGTAAGAATCAACTCAAAGACAATAGCTTTTTTTTTTTTTTCCTAATGGGTAAAACTGAGGAGCAGAGTTATCCCAGAGGGCCTGGAAGGTGGAGCTGAAGCCCAGGGCAAAGGGGCCTCCACCCAGAATCCAGTGGACATGACCAACACCCAGGGTCTGGAGGGCAGGGCCATTGGCCAGACGATCCTCACAGAGAAGGGGATTATTTTCAAGACTTGGGAGTGAATGTAATTTGTTCTGGGTTTTGGGCTTGCTTGTTGCCTGTTATCCCTTCTCTCTCTCCAATTTCACCTTTTTGTACTTGAAATGCCTGCCTTATGCCTGTTCCACCATTTTACTTTCAAAACGTAACTAAGACAGTCATAGTGTCAGAAATAGCATCTACAATGCCTGGTTTTTCTGTGTTTGCTTAATAGTCTAGGTTTGTTCAATGCATCAGGCCAGGCTACTAAACTAACTCAGAGCAGACCGAAGTTATAGGGCATCGAGACAGTAACTAGAAGTAACTGCTTATTCATTGGGCTCCCAGCACTTGGCTTCTTCCTGGCTGTCTAGAGGTAAATGATGATGATAGCACTTCTTGAGTTTCTATTCTGTTGTTCACATACACTAGCTCATTCAGACTTCCAAGTTAGGAGTTCTTATACATTTTACAAATGAAGAAGCAGGTCCATGATAGGCCCTAATCAAGGGCAGCAGAGCACAGATTCAGACTCTGGTCTTACTGTGCCACTTCCCTAAGATTCTAATACCACTGTGGAATCAGCGGTTCCCTTAGAAACCTGACCTAATTGTTTTAAAATTTGTAATGTGTACAAATTATGCACAAACACCTGTTAGGAAAATGAGCATGGATTTACCTGATTATGAGTTTACCAAATTAGAAATTTGCTTCACTCAACCTTAAAGTTCAAACATGAGGAATTTTCAAGCTAGAGTTTGACATAACTAATGATAAAGCACACCTCAGCTTCATTACAAGAGGAAAATACCAAGCCCAAGGAGGAGGTAGGAATCATGATTCTAGGTTCTAAAAGAAGCCAGAATTTTGCAAAAATGTCTTCCCTGATTGAAGTTAGAGAATTCTTAATCTGAGAAAAGTACGCAAGTAAATAATAAACAAGGTGAAAATAAAAATAAACAGAAATTCATTGTCGTTGTTTTAGGTACTGTAATATCTAGTGTGTCATTAAATTGACCATCATCTTAGTGTTTTCACTCACAGAAAGACTTAAAAAAGACTAACTCTCATTTGTTGTAGAACTTTCCCTTTGAAAACATTTATTCAAATTTTTTTCCAGCTTTTCTTTAGGAAAATAGATTTCTTTTTACCAAAGAAACTGCTTTAGGGTTGTCTACTGGAGTGCATGTGTTTTGTTAAGTGATAGATACTGAGATATCTTGGAGGGCTCAGAAATTAATTTCCTTTATGTTTCTTGGCCTTGCACACTGGTTCCCACTGTTGATTGTTACTCATATATCACCCTCTCCAATTATGAACCCTGCTTGAGAAAAACTGGCTGGAGGAAACATAAAAGTAGATCAATCATAATATTTATACCTCCTGGGAAGAAGCCCATTCCATTTTCCTAGCTCACAAACACAGTATTAAATTAAATTTCCTTTAATTTATCAAATGCAAGGCATTTATTCATTCATGTATTCAACAAATATTTATTGAGTGCCTGCTACATATCAGATGCTGTTAAAATGGCCAGGGATTGAAGTAGCAAATCAGTCAAAATTCCCTGTCTTCATAGAACTTATATTCTAGTTACACACACACACTCACACAGAGTTTAGTTTAGATGTGAATAAGTTATCACCAAATATTTAGACTTCAGAGGTTAAACTGATTTCTCAGCATGTTTATTACATAATTTTCATAGCCTTAACAATTTTAAGTAAACTTTCTTCAGTGAAGTTTAACATATATTTAAAGGAGTGCCATACATATACAGCTCAATAAATATTCACAAGAACATACCAGAAGCTTCTCTTTTGCCCACTAACTAATCTCCTTCCCCAAAGGTAACCACCATCATAACTTCATCACAAATGAGACTGTATATTTTTGGACCTTATATCCCTTTCAAGACTCAGTTATGTTCTCCTTTGAATTTTTTGTTGATACCATGTGTTTTCACTAATGGAAGGCATGCTGATTAAAGGAACAATTCAGAATTTTTGTTATCATTTATGGATTTTGATACCCACTGTCTGGGATCCCTTTGTCCCACGAGACACTGGATGTCATAAATCCTGCCAATATGAGTCAATGATAAAATATTTTTATTTTATTTCTTGAAAATTTACAAAACACGAGGTAAAACATGAAGGCACTTGGCAATGACCGTACATACATTTTATTCTACTCTCCTTCTTAGCCTTTCTATTGTTTTTCATGAAAATTCTCAAAATATGGTACAATGCATTCTCCTTTACTGCAAAAGCAGTACTGACAAGCCAAATAAATAAAATGAAAGAAATTTGTATCTCAGGAATATTACCACTGCTAGGGTTGCTATGAGTTGGAATCGACTCAACTGCACTGGGTTTGGTTTTTTGTTTTTTGGGTTTATGTATTATTCAGGAAGCCCTGGTGGTGTGGTGGTTAACAGCTACAGCTGCTAACCAAAAGGCTGGCAGTTTAAATCCACCAGGCACTCCTTGGAAACCCTATGGGGTAGTTCTACTCTGTCGCTATGAGTTGGAATCCACTTGATCGCAATGGGTTTGGTTTTCTTTCTTTTTTTTTTTTTTTTGCTTTACAGATTCTTCATTATAACAAAAGTAATACTTGACAGCTAAAAAGTAGAAACAGCTGCCCTAGCATTCTGCATCAGTGCATTTCACCTGCTACACGTGGAAGATTGGGCCCTAAGAGCGAATGTAGGGTAAAAATAACTTCATAGGAGTTCGAGTCTCCTGAAAAGTACCACTGCATTATTTTTTATTGCAAAGGCATTATTTACCGTTCAGAAGTTAGAAAAAACAGGGAACCAGTAACACCTAGAAACAACGAATGACATCAGGAAGAAAATGGCCCCTACAGTAACTGGGAAACATAGTGAGAAGACTAATCTGACAGAAATAAAAGAAAATCTGTCAAAAGTTTAGAAAATTTACCCATCCAAGAGGCATTACCCTAAGACAATGTTTAGTCTATACAAAAATAAGCTCCAACTCAGGGTTCTTGAGTTTCATGCATTTCAAAAGGTGCACACCTTCAGGCTAAATGCGTTAAGATTGGGCTACCTCCTTTCCAAAGAACTCCAGAGACATAAAAAGTGGTTGGGATGCCACATGTCCCAAGAGCCACAAAAGGGATATAAATTGATCACACAAATACTTCCTTTTTTGCATCTACTTTGATGGCAGTGTTTTTTTTTTTTTCTTTCACTCAGCCCTAACGGTTTTCAGATTTATTCATGTTGTGTGTAACACTGGTTTGTTCATTTTCATTTCTACATACTATTTTATTGTTGTACTCTGTTATAATTCATTCTACTGTTGTTGGAATTTATATTGTTTCCAGTTTGTGACTATTACAAATAATACTGTTATGACCTTTCTTATACATATGTTTTGGAGCACATACCTGTTGACTAAACACCTAGAAGTAAAATCGCTGTGTCATAATGTATGCATAGGTTCAGCTTTAGTAGATAGTGCCAAACAGTTTTCCAAAGTGTTTGTTCCCATTCATACTCCTATTCATAGTTATACAAGTCCTGATTGCCCTACACCATTGCCAACACTTAGTATTTTACTTCTTTTTAATTTTAGTCATTCAGGTTGGATGCATAATAAAATCTTATGTAGTTGATATTTAAATGTCTTTGGTGACTAGTGAGATTGAACTATATTGGACATTTTGATATTGTCTTTTAGAAAGTGAATCTTAAGATCTTTTGTCTAATTTTCTATTGCTTTACCTGTCGTTTTCTTGTTGGTGTGTAGAAATTCTGTGTATATTCTGGGTATGAATCCTTGGTAGTTTTCTAACTATCTTCTCTCACTCTGTGGCTATCATATCTCTCTCGCTTGTCTTTTGATTAATAGAAGTTCTTAATTATAAATTAATCCAATTTATCAATCTTTACTTTTATGGTTAGTACATGTTTATAGGCTACTTAAAATTTTTTTTTTTAATTTATCAATCTTTACTTTTATGGTTAGTACATGTTTATAGGCTACTTAAAATTTTTTTTTTTTTTTGCCTAATCAAAGCCATGAAAATGTTCTTTCATTTTTCTCTAGAAGTTTTATTGTTCAAACTTAAGTATTTATATCTACAATTTACCTGGAATTAATTGTATGTATAATGCTAGGTATGTGGCAAAAATTAATTTTCCCCACATGGGTATCATGTTGGTGATTTTGAGGAAAAACAGATAAATAATAGCAAACACTATATATACTTATATTATATATATGTATACATATAATACATAACACAGCATAAGTGTTATTTTATATATATATATATATAAAATATATATATTTGATTCCAACTCATACCTGTATACATGCCCGACACAAAGGGTGTATATATACATACTTATATATATGCACATATACATATGGTTTATATATATATATATGTTGTTGTTGTTGTTAGGTGCCGTCGAGTCGATTCTGACTCATAGTGACCCTATGCACAACAGAACCAAACAGCGTCCAGTCCTGTGCCATCCTTACAATTGTTGTTATGCTTGAGCTCATTGTTGCAGCCACTGTGTCAATCCACCTTGTTGAGGGTCTTCATCTTTTCCACTGACCCTGTACTCTGCCAAGCATGATGTCCTTCTCCAGTGACTGATCCCTCCTGACAACATGCCAAAGTATGTAAGACACAGTCTCGCCATCCTTGCCTCTAAGGAGCATTCTGGCCACACTTCTTCCAAGACAGATTTGTTCATTCTTTTGGCAGTCCATGGTATATACAATATTCTTCGCCAACACCACAATTCAAAGGCGTCAACTCTTCTTCAGTCTTCCTTATTCATTGTCCAGCTTTCACATGCATATGATGTGATTGAAAATACCATGGCTTGGATCAGGTGCACCTTAGTCTTCAGGGTGACATCTTTGCTCTTCAACACTTTGAAGAAGTCCTTTGCAGCAGATTTACCCAATGCAATGCATCTTTTGATTTCTTGACTGCTGCTTCTATGGCTGTCGATTGTGGATCCAAGTAAAATAAAATCCTTGACAACTTCAATCTTTTCTCCATTTATCATGATGTTGCTCATTGGTCCAGTTGTGAGGATTTTTGTTTTCTTTATGTTGGGGTGTAATCCATACTGAAGGCTATGGTCTTTGATCTTCGTATATATATATACAGTTGTTGTTCTTGTTAGGTTCCGTTGAGTAAGTTCCTACTCATAGTGGCCCTATGCACAACAGAACGAAATGCTGCCCGGTTCTGTGCCATCCTTACAATCATTGTTATGCTTGAGCTCATTGTTGCAGCCACTGTGTCAATCCACCTCGTTGAGGGTCTTCCTTTTTTCTGCTGACCGTGTACTTTGCCATATATAGAGATATATATCATAAAAAAAAAAAAAACCTACTGCCATCGAGTTGATTCTGACTCATAGCGACCCTACAGGACAGAATAGAACTGCCCCATAGAATTTCCAAGGAGTGGCTAATAGGTTCAAACTGTGGACCTTTTGGTGTGGCACCTATTATATGCCAAATAAGGCTCTAAAAATCTTATGTATGTAACATACTTAATGTACTATGACTTAGCTACTATTATTACTGCTTTTGTTTTACAGTTCAAGAAACTAAGACAGACAGAGGTCAAGCAATTTTTCACACAGGTATTAAGTGGCAGTGCCAAAATTTGAACCTAGGCATACTGGTTTAGAACCAGTTCTTCGAACCATGATGTAATGCCATTTCTCTATAAATCTTAAATTGTTTGCAGCCAATTATTTCAGTAGGGTAATAATGTCTAAATCTGGACAGCCTATTTATGCAGCCCAAATTATATGACTTTAGAGAAATCAAATAATAAAGAACAATGTGGAGTTACATGATATAATCAGTGTTTTTCTTCCCTCTATCCTCTCATTTTTCCCTGATTTTAGTGCCTCTGCTTACATTTCAGGCAGATAGAATTACTCAGGGGAGCAGTTTTTCTTTAATTTTAAAGAGTGTGTCACTATCTTAGTTTGCAGTACACTGGGCATGCTAAAAATGAAGCATTAAGGTCCACTTTTCCATTATATACCTCTCCCTCTGCAGTTGCTCTTATTTTACCAAGAGCTTCAAGCGCACTTTCCATCTCAGCCTTCTTTGTTTCTATGGCTTGAAGCCAGCCCTTTAAAATCAATTTCACTTGCCCTTGACTCCAGTGGTTGAATTTCTATTTGATTTCTTTTTCTTATTCTTTCTTTCTTTTATTTAAATTCTGGCTTCCATCCAAAACAGGAGGAGAAATGAGCCTAAACCTTCAGATACTGATACCACCAGCCAGACTGTAGGAATATTAGAGCCCATCATATTGTCTTGGGACAATGAAGTATGCCTAGAATCACTGATAGCCTCTGGCTAGTGTGTGGCAGCTGTTGTAAGCTACCCCAATTACTCTACACACCTCAAGTATTAAGCAAAGAAAAATGGCCAAGATGCAGTATGTGGTTTGGTGATTTTAGAGGTAATGAATCCTGAGAGGGAATCAACAGACAAATCTGGTGAGGAGAGTGCCATTGGTCCTTCACAGACCATTCATAAGCCCACTCCATAGGATAGCAGTTCAAATGTTTGGTGCAGCCATACCATATTACATTGCTCCAATTATATTCCAAATCCAGTAACCCATACAATTATCTGGTTTATAAATAGAACTTTAGATGTAGAAAAACAGACGCAGAAAGCATAAGGCGTGATTGAATGAGTTCACTCTAATTAAAAGTCATTTGAGGGGGGTTTGGGGGGAGTTACTGAAGTTCAGGCACCTGGGGGAAGCAAGCTATTAATACTAACTTTGAAGTATAAACTTCAAAATGCAATTGGGCTTCTGGAAAGAAATCCATAGATGAAGTGGTGGAGGACAGGAAAAGTCATTTGAAAGTTCCAGGAAACATCTGTACACTAAGGAGAACAATCAAAAGCTAGTACTAATTTTCTGTATGTTCAACGTTTGTTGTTTTTTTGACAAAGGTTTAAAGGTATTTCAAGGCTCTGCCATTTCTAAGGTTTATGGGTTCTAGCTTTTATAACCCCTCAGGGAAGGCAGGTCATTGATTCTGTTCTGATAGTCTCTCAGCATTTATGTGACCCTGAGAAGGTTATTGGGTAGTGCAAACAGTTAAACACTCAAGATTAGGCTGTGTCTTGAGTCAATCTCTTTTGAGATAGAGAGAAGCAAGCAGAGAGACAGAGGAACCTCCTACTACCAAGAAAGCAGAGCCGGGAGCAGAGCACATCCTTCGAACCAGGGGTCCCTGTGCTGAGAAGCTCCTAGAGCAGGGAAAGATTGATGTCAAGGACCTTCCCCCAGAGCTGACAGAGAGAGATAGCCTTCCCTTGGAGCTGCCATCCTGAATCTGGATTTCTAGCCTCCTAGACTGTGAGAGAATAAATTTCTGTTTGTTAAAGCCATCAACTTGTGGTGTTTCTGTTATAGCCAAAAAACCTGAAAAACCCATTGCTGTTGAGTTTATTCCAACTCATAGCAACCCTATAGGGCAGAGTAGAACTGCCCCATAGAGTTTCCAAGGAGTGGCTGGTGGATTTGGACTGCCAACCTTTTGGTTGGCAGCCAAGCTCTTCTGTTATAGCAGCAGTAGATAATTAAGGCGATACTCAAGCCAATGATTTACCAAAGTGGTGCTGGGGTGGAAGGAAGGATGGGGGTATGGTGTGGCCTGACTGGGAGGAGATTTTAAACTGACATTGCTTAGAACTGAAGTACATGGTCATTATGAGAAGACTGGTTTTATGTTGATTTTATTATTGTCTTAAACTTGTGTCCAAACAGTGTACGCCTTATTGACAGCTCATGCTACCCCTCTTTTACACCAGTAACTACAGCTTCTTCTTATTTTATCAACAATATAAAACCCTTGTTAGCTTATTTTAGAGTGCCTTTCCTGAGAACATTCCGTTAACTAGATGAGGCAAGAGGATGTCACATGATCAATCACAAAAGGACAGATATCGTAAGAACTCGCTCATATGAAATAGCTAAAATAGGCAAATGGATAGAGACCCAAGTTTTATTAGTGGTTACCAGGGGCAGGAGAGAGGGCAAAGGGGGAGTCATTGTTTAGGAAGCACTGAGTTCTGTTTATGGTGATGGAAGTTTAGCAAAGGATATATCGGGGATGGTTACACAACATGATTAATATCAATTGTTCATGCAAAAAATGCTAAATTGGCAAATGTTGTGTTACAAGTATTTTTACAGCAATTAAAGGAAGAGAATGTCACATGACAAGGTGATTTCTAATGGTCTGGGTAGGTAGATGAGGGAGCCTTGGTGGTGCAGTGGCTAAGAACTCAGCTACTAACCAAAAGGTGCTCCTTGGAAATCCACCAGGTGCTCCTTGGAAACCCTGTGGAGCAGTTCTACTCTGCCCTATAGGTCACTATGAGTCAGAATTGACTCCATGGCAACAGGCTTGGATTTGGACAGGTGGGGTTCAAAACAAGTACTCAGTGAAAACAATTGCCTAAAATATTAGCAAAAGATACACATAAAATGACTCCGCCCTAGAGGGTTAGTAGAGGAGATAAATAAAATGGCCTTTGAAGTTCTTAGAACCAAAACGTGCTATGGGCAACAGTTGCAATGTTAAATGAAACACGACTACTACAAACTGCCAATTTTCATTTCAGTGAATTGGCCCATGCTGTACCCACTAGTTCTACCCTGTCCTATAGAGTCTCTATGAGTTGGAATCGACTCGATGGCACTGGGTTTGGGTACCCACTCTGTCTGTAGAACAGGGCGGCTGGGTGCTCACGAGGAGAGCTCTAGTGGCCTAGCTTGGCTCCATCCCCCTGGCCTTCTGTATCCTCTTATATCTCCATTCCCACCAGCTACATTTCATACAAAGTTCTGGATTCACTTTCAGACAATAGGACGTTTTTCACAGTTTACACAATGAGGAAACTGAAGTCGTTGGGTTGACTCTCAACTTGGGAGAAGACATATTTGCTTGTGTGACTACATTCTCCTTGCCTTTCCCCTCCCCCTTGTCCTCTTCTCTCAGAATGCCGCCAGGGGATGACTGTTCCCAAGACCCTAGTTAGCCTTTTTGGGGTGGTGACAGGGTCACAGCCAGGTACAGAGTGGCAGGTGGCTTCCGTTGTCTGCCGTGTTGTGGCTGCCTGGTCTCCTCAGTTCTCTACTTTTCACCAGCTCCTCCCCACCTCCGTCTCAGGGAGCTGGCCTCATATAATGCAGCTCCTGGCTTGTTTTTAAGGCAGAATAGGCTTAAATTAATCGGTTTCTAAATGGCAGGTGTATTGTTTAAAGGGCAGATTCTGTGGCAGTAGGAGAACTGATACATCTATAGGCATCAACAGGTCCTCTAGTGAGATGTCACCTATGTTCACGACGGGGCTTTCAAAAGTATGTGTGTTCCACTCAGCTCACACACACACACACACACACACACACACACACACACAGTGGTACACGCAGTGCTAAGGAGCAGGCACGTTCTCACTGTGTTGAGACGCGCTACTCCTGGTGTGGTTATTTTAATCTAAGTGTGTTGCCCCTACACCAGTCCCTGCGCTCGGCGCTGAGCTTACACAGATGGCCTCCAGCACTGGGACAGTTGGCGTTAGCCAGCTGAGCCAGCACAGAGAAGGGGGATTGCTGCCCAAAGGGGCTCTCCAGAGCCTTGAAGAATGAGTCTGACTGGTCCAGGTGAAGAAATGCATCACAGTAGCGAAAGGAATTTATTGGTTTATTTGATAAAAATGGAGGTTCAAGGTGGCAGCCTGGGACTCCTCCGGAGTTACAGGGTGGGGAGAGAGAGCAAGTGAGCTCGCAGGTGAGAGAGAGATGTCCTTCCATCCCAGCTTCGATTTTTGCGGGATATATGAGGAGATAAGGCCTTAAAACGACTTCACATATTTCCTGGGGCAGGCATCTGGGGAAACACTTTTTTTTCTTTGAAAGGCTTGAAATCTTCTCCATGCAGCAAATTATTCTGTATAGAATTCAGGACCCTTTGATGGTGTGAATCATGCCCCCACTTTTTTTTCAAATTAGGGTGAAATTAACATAAAACCATTTAAACCATTTAAAAGTGAACAATTCATTGACCTCCACAATGCTGTGGAGCCACCACCTCAGCTAGTTCCCAAACATTGTCATCACCTAAAAAGGAAACTCTGTTCCCATCAAGTACTCCCCATCCTCCCCACCCCAACCCTTGACAACCACCCGTCTGCTTTCCGTCACCATGGATTTACCATTCTGAACATCCGTGTAATGGCTCATGTAATAATAACAGGTCTTTTGTGTCTGGCTTATTTCATTTAGGATGCTGTTTCGAGGTTCAGCCACAGTTTAGAATGTATGAGTACTTCATTCCTTTTTATGGCTGAATATTTATTTCATTAGAAACCCTGGTGCGTAGTGGTTAAGTGCTACGGCTGCTAACTAAAAGGTTGGCTGTTCAAATCTGCCAGGCGCTTCTTGGAAACCCTATATATTTAACTGTATGTATACAAAAAAAAAAAAAAATTGCCTTGGTGTTGATTCCAACTCACAGAGACCCTATAGGACAGAGTAGAACTGCCCCATAGGGTTTCTAAGGAGTGGCTGGTAGATTCGAACTGCTGGCCTTTTAGTTAGCAGCCAAAGTCTTAACCGCTGTGAAACAAGAGCTCCTGTATATATATACATATATGTATATATGCCACCCTTCATTTATCCATTTATCCACTGATGGGTATTTGGATTGTTTTCACCTTCTGGCTATTGTGAATAGTGGCACTATGAACATGCATGTGCCTATATTTATTTGAGTAATTTTTCAATTCTTTTGGGTATATGCCTAGGACTGGAATTTTTGGTTTTTTCTCTTGATTAATAGGCTTTTGAAAGACTTTCCTTTGTTTTCTTTATCTTGCCTTTATTTTTCCTCCCTAATAAAAAAAAATTTTTTTTATTCACTACACCATTTCCTGGTTTCTTTTCTACTGGTGCTACCCAATAGACCAGTAACTACTGAGAACTGTACTTACTTTGAATACTTTTTACATAATAAATTTGGCCAGTGTGATGATGTAGCACTACAGTGTAGATTCCAGGGACAAAGGAAGTCCTTTTATGTTCTTCCAATTGTTCTTTTGATTTCCCTTGAAAAGCAGCCATATTGAAACTTAGGTTATTCTACCACAAAGCTTCTCTTCTGATAAGACTTTATTTTTATGAAATGCCACTTCAGTAGCTTTCCTTTTAAATTTACTCCACCTCTGACATCTTGTGTCTTGCTCCACATTTGTAGTTTTTTGGCCGAAGCTCTCTGACTGATTCTTTACCTGTTGAAATATTTACATTGACTCTTTGAGGCCACAGCTGCTCCTGGCAGAATTACCTCTTAGCCCCAACAGGCCAGTCTCTGAACTTTTCCAATTGAGAAAAGGTCAGGCTGTTATGGGGAATGACAATTTTTAATTTTGTAACCTCTGTGGAAAGTTGAAGGTGGCAGACGAACAAATAAATTGGAGTGAGCTGGCCAGAAAACTCACTGCAAACTTCCATGTGAGGAAAGAAGAGGAAATTTAACTCCACTAAACACAGAGGGGTGCTGGGGGCTCCTATGACAGCAACAAGCTGTGTCATCAGGCAGATTGAAGGAAGTCATTATTGGTATCATAAATCTCTTAAATCTCCTGCGAGTCTTCACAGTTACGGCCTCTCAGCTGAGGATCACTCACTTTTTTTTTTATTTTTGATCCAGAGAAGATTAAATACTGATTTATGGTGCCTCAGAAACACTGAGAAACACTGTTGGAATGTCCATGAGACTCTGTTTCCGGTTGGATGTCTAAGAGCCTTAAAGTCAGAAAAACTCGCGATATCTCGACCACAAAGAAGCATTCATTGGAATTCTGTTTAATCTGAAGCCACTTCCTTCTGCTGCCAGGAAAGAGGGAAACATGTCCATGTTATATCCTAAGAGGCTGGCACAACCCTTTACCACTGCAATTCTTGAATTGTTGTCCATGGACAATCGTGGAGGGATCCAAGGCATCCAACTCTACACGGAGTGACAACAGGACCTCTGTCAATCAAGCATTTGATGTTGGCCTTGAGAAGAAATTTCGGTTTTCTGTACTCACCGCGTTAATCTTTCGGCTCCATGGGGCAAATTACAGAGAAGGAACTTTATCAAATGAGCATCACCAAAAAAGACATGGAAACGTGAACTATTATTTCTGATGTATCTAGGCTGAAATTGAGAAATACAGAAGCACCTGGTGCCTTATAGTACTTCCTCTCCTTCCATTCACTTCCTTTGCAGAATCGGGATTCCCCACCTCCCCTTCTGCCCGAATGAAGCTGCTCTCTCAGAGTCCACACTGGCTTGACTTTCTCTTGCACGATATCGAGCTTCCTCCAGCACTCACCTCTACCTAGTCCTTCCTGGAAAATTTGCCTCCCTGAGCTCCAAAATAAAAATCTCTATTGCTTCTCCTCTCACTTCTTTGTTTACTCTTTACCAACCTGTCACTGTCCTTTGACCTCTGAGGAAACATTTCCTCCAACATTCTGAGTTTAACCTTGGCTGCTTCTAGCCCTACATCTTCTTTCTGGATGACCCCATCTCTGCCCATGGCTTTAGTTATTACTTAAATTCTGGTACCGCCCAAATCTGTAGTTCTCCCTGTCTCCAAACTCCAGCCAGGCACATTCCCGACTGCCTTCCGGTCATCTCCACAGGAATAACCTGTAAAATATTCACACGTAGTATATCCAAAACATACCTTTTTTGAAATATGTAGAAAACTTTCTTCATATGCTCTGTGTCTTGCCTTGGTTACAAGTAGTCAGCTCTATTATCACCTTTGTTCACATCCAAAGTTTTAACATTTTGTTAATAGCACCTCTAAAATATTTTCATATATTGCCTATCTATTCCATTAAAAGCCACAACAATTCAGTGGCCTTCTAACCCATAACCACTAAGCTCCATGAGGGTAAGGGTGTCTTATATATTTTGTTCACCATCTAGTTCTAGCACTTAGCATAGTACCTGGCACAATGTAGACAATTTATAAATACTGTATGTATTGAATAAATGAACAAATTCTGTCCCTGGATTCTTTCCCCTTTAATTCATTCTACACGACCATTGAAATTAACCAAAATAAATACATAACCGTATCATCACTTGTCCAGAACCGTTTCAGGGTTATCTCCCATTTGCTGCAAAATAAAGACCACATGTCCAGTTTTAACACTTAAAACCTTTCACAGAGTGGCCCTAATTTACACTCAAGGACTCATTTCCTACAACTATTGCCAAGACCCTCCCCGCTGGAAAGACTGAACCATTGCCATGCCCTTAATGTGCTATGTATGATCAGACCTCTTAGACTTTACTCCTTTCGTTTTCTCTGCCAAAATGCCCCTCTCTCCTTGGTATCTGAGATGGGAGTGTCTTTTGTCTATGGTCCTTTGAGTGGCGAAGTTTTAAAAAAAATCAAGAATTAGGAACAGGAAAATAAAGTTAATATAATGAGATTTGGGGGGCATAATTAAAGGCTAGGAAATGTAAAAAAAAAAAAAGAAGAGATTAAAAAAAAAGGCTGCCATTCTGAATTCAGACAATTAAAATATTTGCCTCCTCCACCTTTAGTATCCAAAGTTCCCTT